>NC_034592.1:561246-567343 GCF_900095145.1 Mus pahari | reverse complement strand
AATACCATGCAGTTGTTATTATTATTGCTCTGTAGTACAGCTTGAAGTCAGGGATGATGATACCTCCAGAAGTTCCTTTATTGTTCAGCATCATTTTAGCTATCCTGTTTTTTTCCATATGAAGATAAGAATTATTCTTTCAAGATCTGTAAAGAATTGTGTTGGATTTTTGATGGGGATTGCATTCAATCTTTAGATTACTTTTGCTAAGATGGTTTTCACTATTTTAATCCAACAAATCCATGAATATGGAAGATATTTCCACCTTATGATATCTTCATAAATGTCTATCTTCAGAAACTTGAAGTTCTTGTCTTACAAGTATTTTGCTTACTTGGTTATAGTTATACTGATGTACTTTATATTATTTGTGGATATTGTGAAGAATACTGTCTCTCTAATTTCTTTCCCAGCACATTTATCGCTTGGGTAGAAGAAGGCTACTGATTTCTTTGAGTTAGTTTTGTATTCAGCCACTTTGGTGAGGGTGTTTATCAGCTGTAGAAGTTCCCTGGTAGAATTTTTGAGGTCACTTACGTATGCTATCATATCATCTTTGAATCATGATACTTTGACTTCTTCCTTTCCAATTGTATCTTCTTGATCTCCTTTAATTGTCTTATTGCTCCAGCTAGAATTTCATGTACTATATTGCAGAGATGGAGGAGAGTTGACAGCCTTGTCTTGTCCCCGATTTTAGTGAAAATGCTATAAGTTTATTTCTATTTATTTGATCTTGGCTATTGGATTTATTGTGCTTAGATATGTACCTTTTATTCCTGCTCTCTCCAAGACTTTTATCATGAAGAAGTGGTTTTTTCC
This sequence comes from Mus pahari, assembly GCF_900095145.1. NCBI lineage: Eukaryota > Metazoa > Chordata > Mammalia > Rodentia > Muridae > Mus > Mus pahari. The sequence goes on along the minus strand of NC_034592.1, from coordinate 566,521 downwards.
TTTCAGTTTGATTATATATTGTGTTACTTTGATTGATTTTCATATATTGAACCACACTTGAATTCATGGAATCAATGAATCATAGTGGATGATGAAGCCGACTTCATCATAATGGATGATATTTTTGGATTTGGCTTGTGACAATTTTGTTAATACTTTTGCATCAATGTTCATAAGAGGAATTGGTCTAAAATTCTTTCCTTGTGTGAGTCTTTGTGTATTTCAGGTATCAGGGTGACTGTGGCCTCACAGAATGAATTCAGCAAGGTTCCTTCTGTTTTTCTTTGCAGAGTAGTTTGAGGAGTATTGACGTTAGCTCTTCTTTGAAAGTCTGGTATAATTCTGAGCTACAAGCTCTTAGGACAGCCTTTTTTTTTTTTTTTTTGGTTAGGAGATATTTAATGACTATTTCTATTTCCTTGGGGGTTCTACAACTATTTAAATAATTTACCTGCTCTTGATATTAAAGAACAATGATTATTACTTCCTGTTATTTTGATGTTCATAGGATTTGAGTGTATTTGTTTCTCTTCCATTGGTTTTAATTGTGTAACATTATCTTTATCTTGTTTTTTTGAGTGTATGTAGCCTCATTGGGTTGGAGTTTTCTTTTAAGTATCCTCTGTAGGGCTCCGATAGTAGAAAGGTATTGTTTAAATTTTCTTTCTTTTTTTTTTTTTTTTCCCATGGAATATCTCATTTTCTCTATCTGTGGTGATTGAAAGTTTTGCTGGGTACAATAGTCTGGGCTAACATCTGTGATCTTTCAGGATCTTCAAGAAATCTACCCAGGCCCTTTTAGTTTTGAGAATCTCAGATGAGAAATCGAGTGTAATTCTGGTAAGTCTGCCTTTATATATTCCTTGGCTTTTTCCTCTTTCTGTTTCTTAAATTCTTTCTTTATTCTCTATGATTAGTGTTTTGAATATTATATGGTGGGAGGATTTTCTTTTCTGGTGCAATCTGTTTGGTGTTCTGTAAGCTTCTTATACCTTTATAGGCATCTTGATTTTTAGGTTATATTCATTTTCATCTATAATTTTGTTAAAGATTTTTCTGGGGCTTTAAGCTGGGAGTCTTCTCATTCTTTTATTCCTATTATTCTTAGGCCTGGTCTTTTCATAGTGTCTCAAATTTACTGGAGGTTTTGTGTCATGAACCTTTCAAATTTTTCATTTTCTTTGACTGATATATTGATTTCTTCTATTATATTCTCTAAACCTGAGAGTATCTCTTCCATTTCCTATATTCTGTTGGTCATGCTTATATCTGCAGTTCCTGCTCCATTTACTAGGTTTTTTTGTATCTCTAGGATTGCCTCAGTTTGTTTTCTTTATTGCTTCTATTTTCCTTTTCAAGTCTTGGACAGTTTTATTCATATCCTTCACCTGTTTGATTGTATTTTCCTGCATTTCTTCATATTTATTTGCTTCTGTTTTAATGCTCCTGTCTGTTTGAATGCATTTTCCTGTATTTCGTTAAGGAATTCATACATATCCTCTTTAAGGACTCTATTATCTTTATAAGATTGAATTTAAAATCCTCTTCTTGTGCTTCAGTTTTACTAGGATATTCAAGGTTTGTTAGTGGGCTAGTAGGACTCTGATGGTGCTATACAGCACTGGGTCTTGTTGATTATGTTCTTATGCTGTCCTTTGGGCCTCTGGTTTTCCCTGGTATTGGCTGGATGAGCCTAATGGCAGAGGACTTCTTGGAGAGAGCAGTGAACTAGACAATTGAGGTCAGGGTACCCAACTTTGTTGGCTGTGCCTCAGCAGACCCCACTCTGTAGGCTGTGTTCCTGGCAGATGCTACTCTGTAGGCTGTGCCCAAGTCAGACCCAATTGGAATGGCAGGCATATCTAATTGGATGGGATTGGTGGAGCAGTACTCCAAGCTGCTTAGTTTTGGGGCCCCTGAATGTTTCTATAGGGAAGCAGGTGCACTTGGGGTCCTGCAAGGCTCCTCCAGACTTAAGAATGAGCCCAGAGCTAGACAACATTTGAGGGATTCTTGACATGGCCATACTCATATCAATAATAAACATTCTCTCAGTACTTCATCTGCTTTCTGCAGTATCTACTACCATACATTGTCATCTCCTTTCACAGAAGTAACAGCACCATTCTGAACATGGAAATTGTAGCCATTTTAAAAATAATTAATAAACATGGGAACACTAATAATATAGAATATGGTTGTGGTTTTTATTTTTTTTCATTTGTACCTATTGTTTTGAAAATTTCTGTCATAGAACTGGAAACTGAATGAAATGCCTTGCTCTGTCACACAGTTCCTGAGAAGGTGTCAACAAACTACTTACTTCAGACAGGCAGGCAATGATGGACGAAAGCAACTGTGAGAGTCAAACTTGGGAAAAGAAATGAGTATACAGGTATTAATTATAGAAATTAATTATAGAAATATAAATGAAAGGCTACTAATAGAAGCATGGACAACTCAAAGGAATCAATAAAGCTCAACTTTATTGATGGGTGACAGCTCACTAATGTTATAGGCCAGAAGCTCTCTGTTCAATTTAGAAGCAGCTTCACAAGTCAAAGTGTTTTTAGAAATCTTTATAGAAGGCCTGACTGCTTATATAACCTTGGGAAGGATGGGCATTGTACACCTGATCAGCTTCCAGAACTTCCTTAGATTTATGAGTTGCATACTCCCCGAGTCTTAAGGATCTTTAGAATTTCCTGAGTACTTACGAGCTTCTTCCCAGGATAGGACATTTTATTTCAGAGAAAATTACTTCTCAATATTTCTATACCTCAAGGGTAAGCAAACACACTACCAATGAGTAGCATCCGGAACCCTAGCTTTTAAAAATCTTACATAATACTAAGCTTTGATATGAGTCTATGACTATTTTAATTAATGTATTTATTTCATTGAATGATTATACCACAAGTGATCTGTTCCTTTACTGATGACATTTATATTAACTCCAGTTTTTCATCAATACAATTTCACACTAAGTAACACAACGATTATACAGAACTATCCTCTGAGCTTAACTGCTGCCATCATTACTAATTTTGCTGGGATTGTTCACAAAACATCATCAGGTTTTATCTGTTGACTACTTTTCCTAATAGAAGGATAGAATGGAGAGGTTCATGAAATGCTTACCTGAGAATACACCCACCCTTCCCAATCTGTTGTATGCACCCTAATTGCACATAATCTTCTGGGAGAACATAGACAATAGAGCTGGGGGTGGGGGAGGAGAAAGGGGAGGAATTTCCATATACAAAACTATAAGGAAACCACTATCACTGCTGAATACAAACCTGGATACTTAAAGATCACCCATGTTCCTGCCCACTACCCCTCACCCACTGCTCTATAAGTAAACCTAATAAACAAATTAATTACCCAAGATGAATTTGGCATTGTGACCATAGGAAGAGGGGTAGATGAGATGTTCATGAATCTTTAAGGAAAAAAATTTAGCCACCACTACTTTGCAAATTTATTAAAAATTTTAGGCAGTATGTACAGAAACAATTATGGGGTATGTGCTTCCTCAACTACAATAAAAATGATTATCAAATCACCCTTGAGAAGTAGTGTATCTCAATGCATTCCCAACATCAGCATAAGAGAGATCCTGCTCCAACAGGGGCTTGCCAGCCCATGGTATTGTCAGAATTCTGAAGCTTGTCAATTTGATAAAAGCAAAATATTTTCCTGCTTCACATTACATTTGCATGGCTCCCAGTGACAGACTATATCTTTTTATATATTTGTTGGCCTGCTAAATATTCTTTTTATATATTTCCCATGAGCATCATTCTTTTTAATAGATTTCTATAATCATCACCTTATCATTTTATTGTGTTATGACTTTGATGTATGGTACTCTTTTAGTTACATGCTGATGTATGTGGAGACTTTATGGTATATTTATGCTATATGTCTTGATTTCTAAGAGAATTTGTTGTACCTTTAAAAACTTTGCATGATTTCTATTCTCTTAAACTATTTTCTTCCATAGTCCAGTATGCCTTCTTCATATTCCAGATGTCTTTGAAAAGAATTATCATTTTCCCCTAGCAAGTAGAATAGGGTAAATGTTTATTAGATCATTTTGTTCTTGATGTGGGTCACATAATTCTTGTCTGATTGATGACATGTTTCATTAAAGAGACAGAGCATAAAGTCTCCAATTTTTTGAGCATGTGCATTTGTCTTATAAATATGTAATATTTTGCTTAGGTTGTTTATCTGCACTTCTCTATTACATATTATATTCTTGTTCAAATTGCTCTTACATTGTTAAGTAATATTCATCTTCTTATCTCTCAAAATATTACTTGCTAAGAACTCAGACTTGTCTCTTGCAGTGGTCAGCTTGTTCTGGTTGTTGTTGGAATGAGTGGCTTTATAGAGCCCTTTCTCTTTTCACTGTTGCTTCTTCACAGTGGGATGCTTTTTTATACATTCTTGAGTCATTAACTTAAGGCCCAACATGGCAATGTCTGTTCCTTAAATTAATTAATTATATGATTAATATAATTATTAACATCATATAATAAAAAAAGTGTCATCTTTTCAGTGTAACTACTGCCATCATGTAGTTAGAAGGAGCCATCTTTTCAGTTTAATAATTAGCATCATGTAGTTATGAGGCACGATCTTTCCAGTTTAATCATTAGCATCATGTAGCTATGAGGTGCCATCTTTCCAGGTTGTTTTCTACATGACTAGTGTTTTCTCCAGACGTTCTTCTCCTTCCTTCCCTGCCTCACATTGGTGTGAGTATGTCATGATTCTGCTTTTATCTTCTCTATTATCTTTTTATTTTATGATTCTTGTTTGAAAAGTTTATTTTATTATTTTAAATTATGTGTTCATATTATATCTGCTCTTTCCTACATTCAGTAAAGATTATGGTTTTATATTTTATATGGTATTGTTTTGAGGATAATAATCCTACTCTTTCTAGCTTTCCATATTTGTGCTGAAGTCCCTGAACATTAGACATACAAGTTGTTTTCAGATAATAAATCTCCCCATAATATTTTAGGAAAATGCATATATAGGCTAATGGGCTACGTTTTTCAAATTTTTGCTGAATGGCCACAATTCCTATATATGCCACCATGATTTAAAGGTATTATAATAAAACATGGCTGTCTTAGTTAGGGTTTCCATTGCTGGGAACAGACACCACAACCAAGGCAACTCTTATGAAACACAACATTTGGGCGTGGTGGCACACGCCTTTAATCCCAGCACTTGGGAGGCAGAGGCAGGCGGA
>NC_034592.1:556211-561192 GCF_900095145.1 Mus pahari | reverse complement strand
CATATTGTATTTAGTTACAGTGAGGTGCCTCAAAAAAAAAAAAAAAAAAAAAAAAGAGCAATGAAACACAACATTTAGTTGGGGCTGGCTTACAGTTTCAGAGGTTCAGTCCATTTGTGTCATGGCAGGACGCATGACAGCACCCAGGCAGGCATGGTGTTGACGGAGCTAAGAATTCTATATCTTTATACAAAGGAAGCCCGGAGCAGACTGTCTTCTAGGAAGCTAGGAGGAGGGTCTCAAAGCCCACCCCCACAGTGACGCACTTCCCCCAACAAGGCTATACCTCCTAATCCTGCCACTTCATGGGTCAAGCACATTCAAACTACCACAGTGGCTCTTAGGATAAATTAAGGATTACGGTTAAAATTTATCAAGTGATTAAAAATATGTGAGGCACAGTGACAAGTGGTTTAAGTCTATAACCTCATTTATGTCTCTCTTACTGTCACTGTGGTGAAGCAGGTGAAATAACCTCCCTTTAATTCAATAAGTGACCTCCCAATGTCATACAACTATAGAATGCTATGTCATATTCCAGATGCCCCAATCTTTACCACTTTGTGATATTGTTTCCTTCTAGTGTTCCAGGACATTCTTTCTGTTGGAAAAGATGATTTCTTTCCCTTTCTGTGTTTTCTCCTTTAAAAAATAATTTTTAAAGAATAAAAATTTTAAGAATGTGGTAGAGGGTGGGCTGGAGGTATAGCACTGTGGAAATCACCTGATGCACAATTTTGAGGGCTGCAGTTTAGATACCAGAACCCATGTTACAAGCCAAGGGTCCAGTGTATGCCTGTGACTCAGGTCCAAGATGGAAAGAGACAGAAGAATGCCTGGGACTTGTTGGCTTACAGCTTAGCAGAGAAAATACAAGCCTAGGTTCAGAGAGAGACCCTACCTCAAGGGAAATAAGAAAATATGACACCACAAACAAGCTTCTGGCCCACACATGTGTGTACGGATGCATCCAGCACACAGACATTGGACAGAAGAATCTTTTTTATCACTGGTTTAGCTTTTACTTTCCTGGTACCAATGATTGATGATGAATCCGCCTTTTAAATCTCACATATCACTTGTTATATGTATACACTATACAAATTTGTTATAAAGTTTGTAAGGGTATCAAAACTGGGGTACAGAAAAGCTCCCTCTTTTTATTCTAAAGCTCACATGTTTATCTCCGTTTTAGGAGACTTGCTTCGCTCATAAATCCCATCACTCTCTTGCTGCTATTTCTGCCCAGCAAATTATTTCTTTATTCACAACGCAATAAAAGGTCACTGGAAAGAAGAATGTAATATTCGCTCTCATAAAATAAAGTTAAACAGTATTTAGCATTTATATCTTTCCAGTATAGTAAACAAAATATGCTTTATTTGACTCTATGAAGACCTATGATAGCAAAATAGATAAGTGTAATGATTTGTGTGAACACAGGAAGATAAATCTGTCACGGTGTGCCTTCAGTGATAACATGTTTCCCTACCCTCTTTTCTGTGGAATTAGATAGAGCAGCACACTGGATCTGGATTTGGGGTCCATAGTATCCAGCATCCAGCTGCTGCTCCAGGGCGGCAGTCTAAGTAGAAAAAGGAATAAGTCCTATGTGAGTTTTGTTGGTTTTCTTTGTTTTCCACACTACTTGCTGAGATAATATTGACATGGTGTTTTATCCTCACATTAGAGGACAGGAAAAGTAAAGGTCAATTTCTCTTTTTTAATTTGCTTTAATTTCAGGGGGTGTCAAAGAGAATGTAAAGTTTCCTGACCTTTCTTTATGAATATTATGAGATATTTCTAGTTTTCTACAAAATAAAATCTTTGGTAGAAAATTTAGGCAAGTGTGTTATTAAAAACTCAGTTTGGATTTAATATAAATGCAAATTTCTCATTTTTATAAAATTTCTATATGTTTAATTTGTTTAAAATGTCACACAAAAAATCATCTTGATAAAATGCCTTTTTATAGTTTCCAATCAGTTTTGTCTCCATAATTAAAATAAAGCAAGTGTAGTTCATTAAATTACTGTTTTTCCACAAGTCGGAGATGAAAACACGGTTTTCTTGCCGGTGAAATACTTGTTTTGAAATCGTCTTATACAAATTCTTCCTCGTAGGCAGACAGTGAGTACAAAAATGGAAAAGGCAAAATGCAAAGCCAAGTCGTGGATGGCCATATAGGCCTATCTGACTGAGTTGTCATGGCCCCAGTTGTCATGGCCATGTCAAAACCCAACAGGGTTTTATGGTCTTCCATATGAAAAATGTAAGTTTTCTTTCAATAAGTGCTTACTCCCTCAATGCCATTTACAAAATACAACTATCTAGCCCCACTGCATCATGTAGTCCTTTTCCAATTTCATATTTTTACACATTCTGTCTTTATCAAATAAGAGTCTGCTTCCTGTTTTTAACAATCCATTTATAAAGGATTCTTCCTTGAACAGGAGTCTGGCCTTTTCTTTTTTACCTCTCTAATTAAACCTTTGCAACAAGGGGAAGCCATCAGTTAGTGCTCAGCAAATGGTATTTATTTTGATCTCCTTTTGTATGGTAAGACAAATGATGAATAGGACAGAAATGTCCTGGTCCCTAAAATTAGATATAAATTCACGAATATTCAACCTACAGAATCTTCTGGTTCTTCAGAAGTGGCACCTAGTAATTTATTTTGACATAAATCAACTTGAATTCACTTTACAGCTCAACTGTGCTGGTCTCATTTCTCAAAGGAAGCTATCGGTTCAAGATTGCTCATGCCTCCTGGCATATTGTCTTTCTTCACTGACTCTTTGCCATTTGAATCAAAGATCATACATCATAGTCTAACCCTGCAGCTTAATGGACTCATCCTTCGGGCTGCCATTTTGTATTCCCCTTCATTGGCAGCTCAGCCTTTTGACAAGATGGTTGTTGGGATCTGAAGATTTGAGTCTCATGTTGTTGTGTCATCTTTTGTTTTTACTTTGAATAGAGAGTCGTGTTCTCTGTAAGTAAATGACAAATCAAGAAATTAATAATTGGGACTCTGTGAAGATGGCTTATGAGGTAAGACATCATCTTGAACAAATATAAGGACCTATGTGTGAACCCATGGAACTCATGTAAAGAAAAAATGCAGTGTATGGCATCACTAACACCCATGACCCAGCACTACAGGAGACTGAGACAGAAGGAGCTCTTTTGCAGTAAATCTCCACCCAAATATTCCCCGGCAATGAAAACACAACACAATTAATATGAACACATGCTTGTGCCTAGATTGGGCAGATCTACCGCTACACTACCATCTTCCACAGCTTATGAGACCCCTTAGAATTTGCAGTTTCTACAGGCCATGTGCTTCTGCTCCACTTTTCTTCTTCCTCCTCCTCTGCATTCTCTCCCTCTTCCATTTTCTCCTTCTTCTCTCCTCCCACCTTCCTCTCCACCTTCTCTTTTCTCTGTCCAATCATCAACTCTCATTTATTTTACAAATTAAGGTGGGAAGCATGTTTACAGGAAATCATCTGAGGACTGACTCATTCCTTGTTAGCAGTCACTCACAGGAGAAAGGAATTAACATCAAATATAATTAGCTCCAGGGCTATTCACAACAGAGCTCTGCATCAGCGACAATAAGAGATCATGTCTCAAAGTGCAGAATGATGGGTAAGACACCTGATGTCTTCATTTGCCTTTCATGCACATGTTCATTGGCATGCACACACACATATACCCACACTTACAGGCAAATAAATTAATAATTGGGTTTGGAGGGAGGAAAGAGAAATGGTGTAATTATTTTATGAACTCAAAAATGAAAAGAATTTAATAGTTGTATAAACCAGTGCCCTAGTTTTTCTGTATACTTGGGTATAGAGGATGTCATAAGTGGTGGATACACTGATGTAATAATAGGTTTGTTGTTAAAAGGTTGCTTTGAGTGAGAGCTGAAATTAATACATAATGTCAAACAAACAATGTAGTTAGTGTGTTTAATGGGTATCCATAAATATTATGACTGCTCGACTGTTTAGAGGGTACTTAAGATGGGATTTTCAGGGCATTTAATTTTTAGAACATAAAGATGAGTCTTTCATATATCAAATATAGATATAGACATACTCAATTAATAAATGAATATATGTTTACACATATATCTTGAACATTAGAATATGTGATAAAGCAGAGTATAAAATGAAATAGAATTTGTACGATGAATGGTTTGCCTGACAATTAGTAGGTACTGAAGAAACACTCCCTTTGGCACTCAAAGTCCCACCCCTAGCTAAAGCATGACTGGGAGTTGATGGTTGCTGGGAGAGGGAGACAGTGTTCTTCAAAAGTCTGTCCCTGGCAGGTCTGCCCTGCTCCCGTGATGAGTGGAGTGAACACAGCTATGTGTATGCAAATTGAAGTCAGTGGGTTATTTTGATAAAGAGGGGCATGAAGTATGAGGGAGAATGAGGTGGTAACTTGTAGATTGGCATGACCCAAAGAAGTTCAGGGAGGATGTGGAGGTAAATATGATGAAAATACTTTCATTTGGAATTTCAAGAAATTCCAAAGAAAATATTGCATTTTAAAAGCAAACTAGAACAACACTCTATTAATATACTAATTAATATACTAATAGTACACATTGTGCTTCAGTCACTTACCAGTAATCGGATTTTTATGGGTCAGGATGCAGCTTATTGTCAATAGTGAAAACTTACATAACAAAATTTTGAAAATTAAAAAAAAACAAACAGGGTCCAGAATAGAAGAGATGCTTCCATGTTGAGAACACTTGTTGCTGTTGCAAAAGATCCACGTTCAATTTCCAGCACATACATGGTGAGTCAACCATGCATGACTCCAATTCTGGCATCCTCTTCTGAACTCCACAGGGACCAGGCACACATATGATAGACAGATATATACAGGCAAACATTTGCACACATAAAATAACAATAGATGTTTTTTAAGAACAACAAAAAACTGTACCAAA
>NC_034592.1:553679-556040 GCF_900095145.1 Mus pahari | reverse complement strand
AGAGAGAGAGAGAGAGAGAGAGAGAGAGAGAGAGAGAGAGAGAGATTTTCTATCAAACACTGGTGAGATAAAAAAGAACACACAAAAGTGTTAGTAGTGTACAGAGTCAACTTAGTTCCTACTAGAGTCCCCGCAACATATTTCACAGAAAGAGGAAAAGCATTAAAAAAATCATACAGGATGAACAGTCATCATTATAGTACTCAAGACATTAAACAGCTTCTAGCAAAATGTATCAAAGCTTGCAGAGTCCAAAAATAGAAAACATCTTTCCCCCTCTTCGACCCTATGTTTCCCCTGTATACATCCTATCAGATAAATACAAAAAGAATTCAGTAAGGAGAGAGGAGATTCTTCTGCATTTAATAAAGGCATATTTGTTTGATATTAATAGAGAATTCTGGTCCTTTTTACAACTACTGAAAGAAAAGAAGTTCAGTCCTAAATTTTGTGTGTTAAAAAAAAAAGATTCTGGAAGTTCTGCCTCTGTGGAAAGTGTGGGTACTGCTCCAACATGCTGAAGTGTGTTAGCCACGGGTACAGAGCATACAGACTGTTGACCTCAGACTCCTTAAAGATACAGAATCGCTTCCCTCCTCCTAACCCTCAAAAGGCTGAACAGTGTATATTATGTTACATTTAAATAAAGGAAATAAAAATGCTGGGAAAAGAGAATTAAAAAAATCATACAGAACCAAAGAAGATTCCAAATAAAGCGTTCCCTTAAAAGAGCAACTAAACCAGAACAATTATACCCCTGACTTTTAAATGTATTTTTCAAATCTATGAAATTAAAACAGTATAGTCCTATCATAGAGGCTAACATAAAGACTAAAAACAAAACAACAACAAAAACAGAAAAGAGAGCCCAGAGTGAGCCCCCACATGTACACCCAAACAAAAATTCTGAGATTTCTAATGATAAGAGACAGCCTCTTCAAAAGCTACTCTTGGGAAATCTGGATAACCAAGATGAAAGAAATAGGAAAGTCATGCCATCTGCAAACTGTCAAGTGAAATGGATTAAGAACTTGAAACTGGGATCAGAAATTTACAGGAGAAACAGGAGGAGCGGTATGACACTGGATTTGAAATCACTTCTGGTCCATGACCCCAAAAGAGGAGTCACAAACAAACGAACAATCAACACCAATAGGATGACACAAGACAAAGAAACAACCTTGGAAGGGAAGAGATGGAGTGAGGAGGAAACCTCAACCTGAAGGGAAAGCTTGGCAAACATGTCTGCTGAGAAGTTAACATCCAAAAAATATGTGCACGTCCCACAACACAATATAAAAAACACAAAGCCAGTTTGTTTTCAAATAGACGAAGGATCCAAATTAGTATTACTTCAAAAATACATCATTTGATCCAGAAGTATGTGAAAAGATGCCCAGCTTTACCCTTTCCATGGAACGTGAATCAGAGCTGGGGCTCTCATCTCACCTTTCAGATGACTTGTCACATGTCAAGTGCTGGTGAGGATGGTAGTGCTTGAGCATAGACATGTAAAGGGGCACAGTTATGGGATCATGAATAGACTTTTTAAATTTAATACTCTACTAGATTGCTCATGGGCCCATGTCCAGGGACATATACATACAGGCAGCATTAGAAAAAAAAAACTAAGATTAAGTTGGAAAGAGGATGTAGTGGGATGCCTGGAAGGAGTTGAGTGGGAAGTGGATATGATCAAAGTGCATTGCATACTTGTATGAAATTCTCAAAGAATAAATAGAAAATAGCTTTAAATCAAAAATGTTTAAAAATTATAGATCTTATCATCTTGAGGTAACTCCAATCGCACAAGTGATCTGAATATACATGTGGATAAAACTGAAGTTATTATCTTGAAGGGACAACTGGACACCCAGATCATTATTAGCAAAGGAAAAACCCAAATGTTCATTGGTTGGTAAATAGATAAGGAGACAGTGTACACAGAGGATTTACTTGGCCATTAGAAAAAAAATTAAAATTCTATCTCTTACAAGCATTTAAGACAGCATTGGACACTGTTCAATAACACAAGCAAGTCATGAAGAGATAAAATTGCATGAGGAGGCTAAAATAAATTCACAGAAATAGATTAGTGTGGCCAGAAAATACAGAAGGTAACTCTTTAATGAGTATAAAAAAGAATGATTCCTACCAAACCAGAAAAAGAACTGTAGCTGCTCCATCAACTGTGCATAGGCATAGGCATAGGCATAGGCATAGGCATAGGCATAGGCATAGGCATAGGCATAGGCATAGGCATAGGCATAGGCATAGGCATAGGCATAGACATAGGCATAGGCATATAGGCAGAGGCAGAGGCAGAGGCAGAGGCAGAGGCAGAGGCAGAGGCACAGGCAC
>NC_034592.1:547242-553044 GCF_900095145.1 Mus pahari | reverse complement strand
TGTGTGTGTGTGTGTGTATTAATTTTAAAAATCAGTATGATTAGATATATATGCTAACTACCCTAAACTTTTCATTACATGTTATACATACTGAAATACCAAATACATAAAATTAATTTATATCAATTAAAAAGTTTTAGGTGAGAAAAATTTATTGGGTCCTACTATATCTATTTATCCAAAAATAAATAAGAAAACAATCTTGTATTTATCTGTAATTTGATGCCATTGTCTACCCATTCCAGCCTCTGATTCTCCCTCCATCCATGTCAAAAATTTCCATCCACTCAGGAGACACTGGTTGTCAGTCAACTGGAAAGAACTCTTGCCTGATCTCAGTGTTGTTCAACAATTGTGCACCTCTCCAGAGGAAATGAATCTCAGTATGTGACTGCCTAGGCACTCTTTAGGGTTTGAGAAGGAGGCCACCCGTGAAATCTCCTCTGAATGTGGTGCCCTATGTGTGGTTCCTCACAGTCTCTGGGGAAAGATGCTGAGGTCACGGAGTTAGGTTTTCCATATATTGTTTTTACTGGGTGAACACAGTCATCCCAGGGCAGCATGGGTAACTTTCCCAGAGCCTGATTACATTTTCCAGCCTTTTCATTCATGCCTGGGAAAGCACAATTTGCAGGAAGAGCTACTGGAAGGTGCCTATTAACCTGGCTAATGAGCAGATATAATTTTTGTCACTTGCAGATGACACTCAATATGGCTTGGGCTCATATTTCTGAGAATGTTTCCACATGAGGCTCATTCTGGCTGAAACAATACTTCATGACTGTTGACCCGAAGGACTAGCCAGGGTGTGCATGCTCCACAGCAGATGTGAAGGTGGCCTCCATCCATCCTGAGGGGTTCATAAAAGTAAATTTCTCTCTGAGAGACTAATCTTTTTTGATGTTTGACCATGCCTAGGTTTGTCAAGGTCATCGATGTTTCTGACTGTGTACAGCTAGCATATCTGGAGTCTTATTATCCAGACAGAGTTTTGGGCAGTGGATTAACATAAACCAATAAGTTTCATGGAATATCAAGCTAATCAAACTATGTTACAGAATGTGTTATCCTGTCAATACTGATAGTGTTGATAGAATACAGTATGACAGATCAGAGTGGCTTCAGACAGAGTGAAAATGATAAGGGTATATGATCGTCAGTCAGTCATGGAAGGCCTGACTCTTATTCAAATAAAATATCCGAGATTATTAATAAAGCAATGACCTCCTTCCTCCCTCTCCTCTTCTTCCACCTTTTCATTCAATCCCAAAGCCCAGGGATACAATAGTGTACAAAATGGACCCATTAGTGTGTGTGGTTTTTATTGTTGCTGTTTATAACTTTTTACACACAATACAATACATTTTATTAAGGTGTCTCTAAACTTCATTATTAACCATCCCACTTCCCAAATACTCTCTCCCATTACCACTGTCTCTTTATTTCTAATCTTTTTTCTCCTTAAATTATCTTCACTCCCATTTTCATTTCATACATATCTTCATTACTCTATTTTCTTCCTGCCCATAAGATTTCTTCTTTGCTTCTCATGGTGCTGTTTGTATTATGAAGACCTGAATTTGTGCACACACACACACACACACACACACCCTGATACATTTTATATATCATAATATATTACATCATATATTATATAACAGAAAATAGTATAATATATTTAAATATATGGTTTGAATAAGAAAGAAAACATACAGGACTTGTCATCTGTCAGGATTATTTTAACATGATTTCCAGTAACATACATGTCTCTGCAAATGAGATGATATACTTAGAAATAGACAAATTACTTTCCCCAGGTTATACATGAAAAACAAGAAAAGAAAAGGACAATCTAGACCATGAATGCTGCACATTCATGCACACGTTTGTTTCTTTGAGCAGTAAATATTTCGAGAGCAAAATACAAAAGACATGGTCTCTATTGTAAAACAATAGAAAGAATGGCTCAAACTAACTAAAGGGCTGAGAGGCAGTATCCAAATTAACAAAATCAGAAATGAAAAGGGAAATATAACAACAGAAATTGAGGAAATTCAAAAAATCATTAGATCTTATTATAAAAAAATATACTCAACAAAACTGGAAAATCTAGATGAAATGGATAGGTTTCTAGACAGATGCCACATAACAAAGTTAAATCAAGAGCAGGTAAACTATCTAAACAGGCCCATATCACACAAGGAAATAGAAGTCATTAAAAACTTCCTAACCAAAAAAGAGCCCAGAGCCAGATGGATTTAGTGCAGAATTCTACCAGACCTTCATAGAAGACCTGATATCAATTTTCCTCAAACTATTACATAAATTAGAAAGAGAGGAACACTACCTAACTCATGCTATAAAGCCACAATTATTCTGATATCTAAACCACACAAGGACCCAACCAAAAAAAGAGAACTTCAGACCAATTTCTCTTATGGTTATAGATGCAAAAATACTCAATAAAATTCTTGCAAANAGAATCTAAGAACACATCAAAACCATCATTCACCATGACCAAGTAAGCTTCATTCCAGGGATGCAAGGTAGGTTTAATATACAAAAATCCATCAACATAATCCACTATATAAACAAACCCAAGAAAAAAGTCATATGATCATCTCTTTAGATGCAGAAAAAGCATTCGACAAAATACAACAGCCCTTCATGTTAAAAGTTTTGGAGAGATCAGAAATTCATTGCCCATACCTAAACATAATAAAAGCAATTTACTGCAAATCAACAGCCAATATCGAATTAAATGAAGACATACATGAAACAATCCCACTGAAATCAGGGACAAGGATGCCCAATCTTCCCATATCTTTTCAATATAATACTTGAAGTATTAGCTACAACAATAAGACAACAGAAAGATATCAAGAGGATACAGATTGGTAAAGAAGAAATAAAGGTACCACTATTTGCAGATGACATGATAACATACATAAGCGACCCCAAAAATTCTACCAGAGAACTTCTACAGCTGATAAACAACTTCAGCAAAATGGCTGGATATAAAGTTAACTCAAATAAATCTTTATACAAATGATAAACAGGCTGAGAAAGAAATTAGGGAAACAATTTTCTTCACAATAGCCACAAAAATTATACAATATCTTGGGGTAACTCTAACCAAACATGTGAAAGACCTGTATGACAATAACTTGAAGTCTCTCAAGAAAGAAATCAAAGATCTCAAAAAAAATAGAGAGATCTCCCGTGCTCATGGATTGGTAGAATTAACATAGTAAAAATGGCCATATTACCAAAAGCAATCTATAGATTCAATGCAATCCCCATCAAAAACCCAACACAATTCTGCAAAGACATGGAAAGATAAATTCTCAAATTCATCTGGAAAGGCAAAAACAAAACAAAACAACAACAAAAAAACCAGAATAGCGAAAACAATTCTTAACAATAAAAGAACAGCTGGGGAAATCACCATCCCTGACCTCAACCTTTGTTACAGAGCTTTGGTAATAAAAACTGCATGGTACAGAGACAGACAAATTGATCAATGGAATAGAATTGAAGAACCAGAAGTAAAACCACACACTTATGGTCACTTGGCCTTTGACAAGGATGCCAAAAATATACAATGGAAAAAAGAAAGAATCTTCAATAAATGGTGCTGGTCTAACTGGCTGTCTGTATGTAGAAGAGTGAAAATAGACCCATATTTGTCACCTTGTACAAAGCTCAAGTCCAAGTGGATCAAGGACCTCAACATAAAACCAGATACACTGAATCTAATAGAAGAGAAAGTGGAAAAGAGCCTTGAACTCATTGGCACAGGGGGAAATTTCCTAAATAGAACTCCAATGGCTCATGCTCCAAGATCAAGAATTGATAAATGGGACCTCATGAAACTAGAAAGCTTCTGTAAGGCAAAGGACATATTCAATAAGACAAATCAGCAATCCAGAGATCAGGGGAAAAAATCTTCACTAACCCCAAATCTGATAGAGGGCTAATATCCAAAATATATAAAGAACTCAAGAAGTTAAGCACCCAAACAACCCAGTCAAAAAGTGGGGTATAGAACTAAACTGAGAATTCACAACTGAGGAATCTCAAATGTCTGAGAAGCACCAAAAGAAATGTTCAAAGTCCTCAGTGATCAGAGAAATGCAAATCAAAATGAACCTGAGATTCCACCTTACACCAATCAGAATGGCTAAGATCAAACCCTCAGGTGACAAGACATGTTGGAGAGAATGTGGAGAAAGAGGAGCACTACTCCATTGCTGGTGGGATTGCAAACTGGTACAACCACTCTGGAAATCAGTCTAGCAGTTCCTCAATAAATTGGACATAGTTACTACCTGAGGACCCAGCTATACCACTCTTGGGAATATACACTGAAGATGCCCCACCATGCCACAAAGGCACATGTTCCACTATGTTCATAGAGGCCTTATTTGTGATAGCCAGAAGCTGGAAAGAACCTAGATATCCCATGACAGAAGAATGGATGCAGCAAGTGTGGTTCATTTACACAATTGAGCTATTACTCAGCTATTAAGAATGAGAACATTCTGAGTTTTGCAGGCAAATGGATGGAACTAGAAAATATCATCCTGAGTGAGGTAACATAGACCCAAAAGTACACGCATGGTATGTACTCACTAATAAGTGGATATTAGCAAAAAAAAAAGTACATAATATCCAAGATACAGTCCACAGAACTCAAAAAGCTCAACAAGCTAAAGTGCCCAAGTGAGGACACCTCAGTTAAAGAGAGAGAAGAAAGCAATTACAAATGGGGATGGATGGAGGGGTCTGGGAGGGAAAGTGGACAGGGGAGAGTGGGGAAAGAGGAGAATCTGATCTGGTGTTGGGTGAGGGAAATGGACTGAAGCCCTGAGGGCCAGCAGAAAGAATGGAAACAGGCAACCTCTGGAGATAGGAGGTTGGGGGGACCCTCCAGAATGCACCAGAGACCAGGGAGATGAGTGATTCTCAGGGCTCAAAGGGAGGGACCTCAGATGAAAGACCCAACAATAGGGAGAAGGAACTTATACAGCCCATTTCCAGCAGGAAGACAGGACATCAAGTGAGGGTTGCCATTCCACAGTCACATCTCTGACCAATAGTTGTTCCTATCTGAAAGAATTACAGGGATGGAAATGGAGAGGATCCTGAGGAAAGGAAGATCCAGTCACAGGCCAAAACTGTGATTCAGCTCATGGAGAGGTCCCAAGGCCTGACATTATTACTGAGGCTATGGAGTGCTCACAAAAAGCGACCTATCATGACTGCTCTTCAAAAGACCCAACAAGCAGCTGAAAGAGTCAGATGCATATATTTGCACCCAACCAATGGACAAAAGCAGCTGACCCCTGTTGTTGAATTAGGGAATGCTGAAAGAAGCTGAGGAGAAGGGTGATCCTGTAGGAGGACCAGCAGTCTCAATTAATCTGGCCCCCAAGATCTCTTGGACACTGGACCACCAACCAGGCAGCATACACCAAGTGATATGAGGCCCCCAACACACATACAGTAAGAGGACTGCTGTGTCTGTGTTCAGAGATGATGCACTTAACCCTCAAGAGACTGGAGGCCCCATGGAGTTTAGAGGTAAGGTGGAGTGGGGTGTGGGGACATACACGTGGAGACAGGAGTTGGGGAGGAGGTATGGAATGTGGAACAGTTGGAGTGTGGAAGGGGGAATAAAATATGGAATGAAAAAATTAATTAATGAAAGAAAGAAAGAAAGAAAGAAAGAAAGAAAGAAAGAAAGAAAGAAAGAAAGAAAGAAAGAAAGAAAGAAGAGGAAGGAAGGAAGGAAGGAAG
>NC_034592.1:544095-547176 GCF_900095145.1 Mus pahari | reverse complement strand
AATAAAATATGGAATGAAAAAATTAATTAATGAAGGAAGGAAGGAAGGAAGGAAGGAAGGAAGGAAGGAAGGAAGGAAGGAAGGAAGGAAGGAAGGAAGGAAGAAGGCAGGCAGGCCACACTAGAAGTGTTCAAGATAACAAGTTCAGAAGTATCCAAGGATCTGTACATGGGTGAGTGGTCTGCTTGAGAAGTAGTCTCACTATGTAGCCTTGACTGGCTTAAAATTCCTTACATATACCAGGTTGATCTTAATCTCAAAGAGAGAGGGTCCACATTTTAAACTGCATTGATATGAAGTATTAGTGATTTATATTCATTATGATCTTTACTTTTATACAACTGAGAGCCACTCTTATTCCTAAGAATTAAATTCATCAAATAAATCAGCAGTAGTTTGAGGGCTATGGTCATCAAGAAAAGATTTTTAGATACAGAGTGAAATAGTAGCTTAGAACTTGATTTTAGACATAGTTGATTAAAGCATTCAATTTTACCAACAGTTACTGAACACATACTGACAAGATACCATGGAGAATAAAAAGAATGGATAAGATCCATTCTCAACTTATCTCTGACTTGCAAGGACCAAAATATTCTTAACAGAAGGTAAAATATAACAAGTGTCTGAGATGGTGAACACAGAGTCCTTTCAAAGCACAAGGGGAGGAAACTGCATTGTCCCCAGGAGAATCCAAGAAGTGTTTATGAAGAAGTAGCAATTGAGTTGAGCCCTTAAGTGTGGCTAAGTTTTTATTAGATGGATACAAAATATGTTCCACAGGAGGAGAGCACTGTGGTGCATGCAGTCAGGTTGCTGGAATGGAGATTTGTAGAATAAGAGAAGTAAGGGAGAGAACCAGGCAGTACATTATGACTATCTCACAGAAATTGTACTGGAGTGTATTAAGCACCTTGACCTTTATAATACAAGCAGTGAGCAGTCATTGGAAATTATTCAGCAAAGGAGGGACAAGATCAGAGCTGCAACTCATGAACAATGTAAAACTGGGCATGGCTTGGGAGGAAAAGACCCTAAAGCAGAGACAGAGCAAGAGGTTATATATTATGATGTCATAGGTACTAAAGGATACTAAACTAAGAAATGAAAATACAAAGGGTGCCTACAGGGTTAAATGTGTTCTTCCATGTTTAATACATGAACGTCCATGAATTCAGTCAGTGAATAGTTACCAAATAACTGCTCAGGGGGAGAGTATCTAGCAAAAAGTACAGATGTGATCACACACAGACCTGTGGTTTTTGCTCCTAGGATCTTATTGTATTGGGTAGGGCAGAGGCAACTAGATGTATTGTACCAATAACTGTGGTGTTTAATCCTGATTGCCAACTTAATTGCACTGAGAGATACCTATAAGGTTAATAGACCACACCTGAGTGTGGCATTCCAGAAGCAATTTCCTCAGGCCAACTCTGACCTATGAAACAGGTCAATCCATCAGTGAATTCTAAATTTGAATAGAATACTGGGAAGAATTCTGGAAGGTGGTGCTTAGTGGGAGAAAGCAGGCTGCTGAGACATGCCTTGAATTATGTATCTTAGTCATAGCCTTTTCCTGATGGTCCTCACAGTTTTATAGCATTATGTGATGAACCAGGTCCTGCCATGACATTTCTTCCTTATCATGAGCCCCAGCACCACATATGCAGCCTACCTATTCAGGATTGAAACCTCAAGGCTAAATCAAACTTTCTCATTTGAAACTGTTCCTCTCAGGCATTTGCCATAGAAAGTAAAAGCCTGTGTAACATAGCCATGCAAATATGCACAGAACAAGTACAGAGCTAGAGACTAATGTTCCAGGAAGAAAGGGCATGGGGAGGGGTAACAGAGAGACAGGGCAGGCTGGTTACATAGGAGGAAGCAGCATTTCAGAGTGGAGAAGTCTGAGGCAAAAGACAGCAAGAAGCTGTTGTAAGACACAGCCTGAAAGCAGGAGAAACAAGATCATATTTTTAAAATCTGAACAACACAAATGTAGTGGCTACCACTGTGGGAACTGGGGACCATTGGATTGTGTTAAGTGACTTTGGCTCCAAGTAAATGACAACCTCTTTTTCCTTGAATTGTTAAAGATTGAGTCTGTCTCTGTCTCTTTCTCTTTCTCTGTCTCTGTCTCTGTCTCTCCCTCTCCCTCTCAATCTCCCTCCCCCTCTCCCTCCCCCTCTCCCTCCCCCTTTCCTTCCATCCCCTCTCTCTGCATGTTTTTCCACGAAACAGTTTAAGGATGGACAGAAGAGAGTGCAGGGCTGGGAGAGAAACCAGTGGTTAAGAGTGGAAATTGACTCTACAAAGAACATGAGTTGAATTGCCAGCACTCATGTCAGGCATCTTAGAACCACCTGTAACTGCAACTCTGGGGGACCTAAGGCAAACACTCACTCTCGTATGCATGCACAAGAACACACACACACACACACACACACACACACACACAAACACAAGAATAAATAAATCTTTTTTAAAAAATACAATAGTAATAATAACAATTAAGTGATACTAAAGGAGTATGATGTCATGAGAAACAGCACCTCCAGACTGTGGGGCTCTAGTTACTCGTAGGTATAAAGCAGAATGAGGAATGAAACTCCACTCACCTAAGCTGTCTCCCTGTTCTAGTGATGTGCCTGCTATGCTCAGTGACAGATCACTGTAGAACCTCAGAGCTATTTAATCACAAAAACAACAGGAAATTCTACTAGAAGATGTTGGTCTATTATAAACACTGATCTGGAAATTTTTTCTCTAATATGTCTCTTTTCCTGACTTATGAGCCCGAGTTTGAACTTCATTTAATAACTATATCTTAATCACGAATTATATCACACATGGAAAGCACTGCAGGCCACTTTACATATTCAGAAAAAGTGTTTCAATAAAAAGAATATCATTTCACTTCTTAAGAAATACAAAGCAGTTGGATAGCAGAAGACAGACAGAGGTCATAGTGCTGTGTTGGAAGACAACTATGGCCCCACTATGATAAGCAAGTATTTGGTAGAGGAGAGAGAGGGGGAGAGAGAGAGAGAGAGAGAGAGAGAGAGAGAGAGAGAGAGAGAG
>NC_034592.1:507290-544009 GCF_900095145.1 Mus pahari | reverse complement strand
GAGAGAGAGAGAGAGAGAGAGAGAGAGAGAGAGAGAGAGAGAGAGAGAGAGAGAGAGAAGCAGAGAAGTTTGTACAATATGAAGAAAGGGAGAGCTGGAGATGCTAAGGTGGGAAGGAATAGCCTGATATAAGTAGCCTAAACAACCAACTGAGACTACAGTGATATCTTGTCCCATGCTGCCACTGATGGCCATATGTGGGGCTGTGGTCCTACTTCAGCTATGGCCTGTGCTGGTGACAATACCCTTTGTTATCACCTAAGGCTATGCGGATGTCATGGTCTGTACTGCAGCCTAAAGTTGATGTCTGAGGGCTGCACCGAGCTGGATCCAGTCCTCACTGGCCACAGCGAGGTGGTGCCAGCAGAGACAGGGGCTTAGGAGTGTTGGCCCCACCACTCACTGGGGCTGCTGTGGAGAGCTGACCCTGAAGGTATGGACATGAGTAAGAGTGAGAGTCGGCAGGCTGACGAACTCAGCTACCATCCAAGCCCAGATCCAGGACTTTGAGTTGACTCACCCCAACATCTACCACACCTCTGAGCTGCCAGAGCATGTGAAGGGCCCTGTCATACAGATCCATAGCCACAGGATCTCCACCACTCAGGGCAACAGCAGGATATCCGAGGGTCTCCATGAGGGTCTAGTAGTGACAGTATAGCAGAGGCCTTAAACTAGACTAATAACTCACTGCAATGAGCATTTGCAAGTACTGTGTGCCACACCACACATTTCAGTGCCATCAATATGATTGGATATCTGATGGAGAGGCAGGAAAGAAGGAGAAGCAGAGTGGTAGATGCCTAAAAGCCTGCAGTTGATAGAGGAGCAAACTGTTGGCTTGAGGAGTCAGAGAAATTCCTTTCCTTTTCTTTTATAGATTTTATTTTTTCTCTTTTAACTTTCTTTCGGGAAAGAGGTTACAAGGGTAGAAGGCAGATATGGAAGAACTGGGAAATGAGTGAGATTAGCTGCATGATGTGAAATTCCCAACGATTCAGTTAAAAACTACAAAGCATCTAAAACCTTCAGAGTGGGCTCTGATTATGGGCCTCCCTAACTATACGCTCATACTTTCTCCTCTGAATTAAACAATATTAAATGCTAATCATCCTGGCTTCTTCTGTGATGTTCTTAAGTGTGTATTTAGGTATTTTGCTATTTTTCTTGCTTCTGAACTCCGAACTCTGATAAATGCAGACACATCTGTTTATTCCTTTCTCTTAACTAACACAATATTCAAGCAGGGTCCTGAAAGCTCAAGTTTTATTCACTTTTAACTCGTACATAGTATTTCTCTGCTCAAACATTCTAGATGATGCTTGCCCAGGTTTCTCACCTGAAGCCTTTGTTTTGATTTTGCTTTGCCATTATAAACCAGGTTGCTCTGAACTGCTGGGATATGTTTATTCATTAATATCTCTCTTGTGTCCAAACATCTAGGCACTAACAGCCAATTTACTCCAGTCCTATCATCTCAGAAATATTTGTCTAAGCAAATAGCCTTGGAAAAATGGAGACAGTCACTTGCTTATGACTAATAAGTTTATGACAAATAAGCAAGCTAATTTATTTTCATTTGCCAGTAATAAAGACAGAGGCATCCCCTCTCAAAGGAATCCCAAAGTAATAAAGAGAAAAATTCCTCCTTCTTCTCCCTAGAAGTCTCTCTTCACATCCCTGCTTGATTTCATCATGCCACTCCCAAGAAGAGACCCTGGGCAAGTTTCCTGGAAGCCTTCACATAGAAGCAGAATCTTCCACCTGTTTTCTCTCTCCAATGCATTTCAATTGCTTCTGCAGTCAACAGACAGCATGGGCCCTCAGCACATCACCATGAGGACTCTGGGGCCACAACGCTACTCAACCCATTGCTTCTGCTATGAAAAACGTCTGGTATCTACTTACACCCTGAAGCCCTGCGTCTTTCTCCCCATACCTAAGAGACCTGTCACCCTGCAATCAGGATGTAAAATCAGATGGTTTTACATAAGTCTTCCTGCTATGTCTCTTGAGCATGTCAGTCTTAATTATTTGATGTGAGGAAATACCATGAGTGAGACAACTCATAAAACAAATCATTTAATTTGGGGTTCATAGTTACAGGGAGGGGTCCTATGACTATCATGATGATAAGTGTGGCAGCATGCAGACATGACATTGGAGCAGTAGATAAGAGGTTACATGTTGAGACAACAACCAGGAGACAGAGAGAAAGAAAGACTTAACTGGGAATAACATGGGCTTTTGAAATCTCAAAGCCCACTCCCAGTGATACACCTCTTCTAACAAGACCATAACTCCAAATCCTTCCCAAACAGTTCCATGAACTGGGGAACAAAGCATCCAAACTTAGGAACCAATACAACTTGTTTAAAAATGTCTTAGGGAATACATCTAAAGACATCTAAAACCAACTTTTACCTTGACTAGGTAATGTCACGTTACTCTTCTCAGTGGTAAAGTCAGCTGGCTTTCCACTTCTACATTAGACATTTTGGTTTATCAAAAATAGAAACTTTCTGTTTATTATATCATTTTCAAACATTTTCTGGTGGAATGGTATATTATTGTTTTCTATTTTACTCCTTAATATAACTGAGCACTTTTCCCTGTATGTTGTGTCCATTATTGTGTCTTCTTACCAAAAAATAAACAGTTTGTTTGTGATTTATTTCCATGGTTCTACCGCGTTGATCATGTCTGTTTGGTCTGTTTCTTATGTATAGTCAAGATGGAAGATATGAGTATCTTACGTTGGTTTCATGCTTTAATTCTCTTATCATTTCTTTTGATAATTAGACATTTACCTTTATTGCAATAAAACTCAGTGAGTTCTTTCATCATTTTCTTTTAGGCTCTTTGATCTTAGTTAAAGCATTATCTCCTATTCCCAAGATTATAAAATTATTTCATGTATTGACTTTTGAATAGAAAAGTGTTTATTTAACACTTAAATTTTGAGATAGCCAGATTTGTTTGTGTGTCTGGGATGGGGTATAAACATACTTTGGTTTTTTCCATGTGCACTGGAATCGTCAGACAGGTCTTTCTTTCTCCCACTTCCTACAACACCTGTTCAGTCAGTTATTGGACTGTACATGTGCATCGTCTACTCCCAGGCTGTTGTGTTCTGCTGGTATACTCGTCCATCATTTCTGCCTTAATGATAATCCCTGCACGGCACGTTATCACACAATTACTGGACCACTAAGGTAAGTCTTCTCAGGTCACATGACATGTTTCCATCCCTAGTTCTTCAAATAAGTTGCTTTTCCAGGGATATTTTAGAATCAGCTTGTCAAGTCGCATGAAGCAAAGCCATTCTCTTAATTAGATTCTAACTAGAAATGTATCCAGTCATACATCAATCTGAAAAGAAATGTCATACACACAATATTGAATATTTCAAACCACAAGCATCCTCTCTTTGCTTCTTATTTAGATCTCATCATACCAACATTTCTGAGCATCATTTGTTAGATTTATACTCATACATTTGTATTTTTATGGTGTTGATGCTATAGTAAAAGACAACTTTTTAAATTGAATCTTCTAATTGGTTGTTTATAAGGAGTATGAATATATTGAATTTTGATATATTCATAGTGCTGGCCTCTTAGTAATTATACTAATTTGTCAATTACTAAAGAGTGTTGAGTGGTAGTAGTTCCAAGCACTGAGGAAAAGGAAGGATGAGGAGAGGCTTCACTAAGCTATAACTAGCCCGGAGCAGGACAATCCAACGTGGTATCGATGGTAGGATAACTACAGATGCTATCAATGTCTTGTACATTTCAAGAAGCTACCAAAAGTGATCAAAACCTTTTAGTTAAAACATTAGGAGTCAGGTACTCGTGTAAGATTTTCTAATTGACAGAGCCGCCATTTAATAAAATGGTAAAATTAAGGAAGGAATGGTGAGTTTGCAAGGGGTAAATAGAGAATTGGGACTTGACATAATAAAAGAAAACACATAAGATTCTGAAAGTGTCGAAACTCACTAGTGCAAACACATACACATGCACCACAAATTACAGTTGTGTGTTTAATGGTAATCATCTTGAGGAATCTCTAGTCTTTCAATAATTTGATGTTTCAAAAAGAACCTGGTGACTTTGTAGAGAGTGATATCAGAGATCTCCAAAATGTTCTTTTATTACTGTCTTTTGACACAGCAAACTGATCTCTGAGGATATTTAAAAATTACAAACCACCCTATCAGAGGAACAACAATATGAACTAACCAGTACCCCACAGAGCTGTGTCTCTAGTTGCATATGTAGCAGAGGTTGGCCTAGTCAGCCATCAATGGGAGGAGAGGCCCTTGGTCTTGCGAAGATCATATGCTGCAGTACAGGGAATGCCAGGGCCAGGAAGTGGGAGTGGGTGAGTTGGGGAGCAGGGAGGGTATAGGGGGCCTTGCGGATAGCATTTGAAATATAAATAAAGAAAATATATAATAAATTTGCAGACCTAAAAAAATTACAAACCTTATATAATACTGGGTATCTTGACAATGGTAGGCAATCAAATTTGAAAAGCATTGCTTAGAGCTAAAATGAGTATATTGTTAATCTAGCTGCTAGTCCTCTTTTGTGGTGTCCACACTGGCTCCTGCAGATGTCCACACTTGTGATCTAGTTTTATTTACTGATGATGAGACTCCTTACAGCATGATCAGTGACCCTGAATGGAGGGAGTCCACATCACATTCGATCCATCTGAATGAGTAATAATGACCCAGGAGAAGTACCCTTCACATCCCCTCATATATCCTGCCCCTTTGTTTATCCACTGAGACTCAGTCCAGCCCTTCTGAGGAACGGCCTGTCAGGGCTACTGACTTTGAATGACAAAGCCTTCACATAACCTTCAGGCAAAGCCTTGGTTGGTCTAGACCTATTGCAGAGAATCCCTTAGCAGCTATAAATGTCTCATATTCATTTTTCACCTGGTAACAGTTTGGCTCTGAGAGTTGGCATGCGATCTCCCACATCTGTATTGCACTTTAAATATTTCTCTTTTCTGCTTGATTATTTTTTTCCTTTCACCCACTTACATTCTTTTCATTTCAAACATTCTAGGTTAAGGCAGTCATTATAAATAACACCTAATTATTTCCACATCCATTGTAACATGAAGTTAGCCTTCAATAGTAAATATATTTACTTTGGCTTTGGGATCACTATTAGTCATTTTGTAACCTTTTACCATTAAAGTATGATTATAGAAATTATGTATAAACATTTTTCTATTTATCTATGATAAAATGTATTTTACGAGAAAACAAGGTTATAATAAGAACATACTAAGGTAGTGTGGGGAATGCTCTACACCACAAAGATCAATTGTCTGTAGAGAGCTGTGCTTGTATTCAACTTAACCAAGCTGTTTGTATATTTTTCCATGAAAAGCCACAATGATCTGAATTGGATTAAGAAATACATAGCTAAATATCCTCAAATGACCATAATTTTACTGAAAGTATAATTTAAAATTAAGCTCTGAAGTCAAGATACTATTTATATTAAATTATGATTAATTCATATACATTATTCCAGCTATATAAAGTAGAAGAAAAAAAAAACAAGTCATGTGGATGGCCCATGTCTGCTGTCCTGAAGAACCCTCAGATTTGTTATTGGGGGGAGGGGCAGTTTTCTCCAAAATCTAAATACTCTATCCTGCAAGAAACATCATTTTGTGTTTTGTTTTTTTGTTTGTTTGTTTGTTTTGTATTTATTAGATGTTTTTATTTACATTTCAAATGTTATCCCCTTTCTTGTTTTCCCTTCCGAAAACCCCCTATCCCTTCCCCTCCTTATGCTCACCAACCAACCCACTCCTGCTTCCTGGCCCTTGCATTCCCCTACACTGGGGCATAAAGCCTTCACAGGACCAAAGGCTTCTCTTCCCATTGATGACCAACAAGGCCATCCTCTGCTACATATGTGGCTAGGGCCATGGGTTCCTCCATGTGTACTCTTTGGTTGATAGTTTAGTCCCTGGAAGCTCTTGGGGGTACTAGTTGATTCATATTGTTCTTCCTATGGAGCTACAACCTCCTTCAGCTTCTTGGGTCCTTTCTCTAGTTCCTCCATTGGGGACCCTGTACTCAGTCCAATGGTTGGCTGAGAGCATCCACCTCTGTATTTGTCAGGCACTGGCAGAGACTCTCTGGAGAAAGCTATATCAGGTTCAGCAGAAAACATCTTTAAGACAGGAAGTAAACTCAAAAAGGCTTCAGGCAGTCCCTGAAACTCACCAGATTCCTTAGGCCCTGCCCTTTCTAAGAGTGTATTTGCTATAAATCCTGCTGAGAGTCACTCTTATACCAGCATAACTGCCTAAAAAGAAATACAGCTCTGCCTAGAAGAGTCTCAGGCCATCTGAGCCACCTAGAAAGAATAGCCTCCAACCTGTTGAGCTACCTGAAGATTGTATAATATGCTCCAGGTTCCCAGCTTCTGTGAGATGTCATGATGGGGTAGGCTTTGGTGATGCAGCTCTATCTGAGTAATCCTTCACCTATATTTATATAAGTAACCCAATAAAACTTATTGGTTCACCAAATTGAATGTTAATCGAATCTGTACTTTGTTTTCAGTTCATACCTTCTAAGAAATAGTGTCAAACAGCAATTATTCTTCACAATAACTGTACTAATTGATGTTTAGCATTTATTTGCATTTATTTTCTGTTCTTATGAAAGTAATTCTAACTAGATTGAGATGATGTTTCATAATTGTGACATATTTTCCTGATGATTAGTGGTACTGAATTTAATTTTTTTGTCCGGGGGTATAAAACCCATCCAAAAATTCATATGAAATACCAAAGAGTTGAGCAATAACAGTCAAAAGCATACTGCAAGCAACAAAGGCAGAGATCTCATGCCTCCTCAATTCAAACTTATTACAGAAATAACTGAATCAGGCCAATGACAGAGGTTTCAAGACTAGACTATCAAGCTCAGGAATAAAGATTTATATATGTAGTCAAATGTTTATTTATATACCAATAGCAAGGACATGCCAAGGACACCCTTAAAAATGGTGCTACAGAAAATGGATACTCACTTTAAAAGAATAAGGATGGAGTCTCATCTACCTCTATAGGCAAAAAATGGTTAAAGGTGGACCAAACACTTAAATGTGAGACCAAGATCTAGCATAGTTTTGGAGGAAAGAAGAAGTCAAACTTACAACATTGAATTTGAGTATGGTTTCTTGAATGTGGCAACTTGAAGTTCAGAATGATTAACAGTCAAGAAAATATAAATCATACTTATGAAACATCATCTTGGGTTATTCAGAATTACATTTATAAAAATGGCAAAATAATTTTTAAAAATGCTAAAAGTAAAGCATAGTCCATATCACCAGAAAAGACAAATTTAAATTTTATATCAAAAGATAGTATCAAGATGCATGAAATTATCAAAGAACATAAGTGGGGGAAAATAGTATCAGTTGAGTAAAAAGGCAACTCACAGAATGCAAAAATACTTCCCAATCACATACTGAATAGAGGATGACAAATCAGATTGATGAGAATCCTTCAACATTAACAACTAGGAAATAATCACATTAAAATGGGCAAAGAAGTACAATAAATCCCTGCAAATAAGACAAATTAATTGCCAACATGTATTTGAAAAGAGCTTGGATTAAAAACAATGAATTTATGAAATTCTTGGGCAAATGGATGTATCTGGAGGATATCATCCTGAGTGAAGTAACCCAATCACAAAAGAAGTCACTAGATATGCACTCACTGATAAGCGGGTATTAGCCCAGAAACTTAGAATACCCAAGATACATTATGCAAAACACAAGAAAACCAAGAAGGTGGGTGGATACTTCATTCCTCCTTAGAATAAGGAACAAAATACTCATGAAAGGATATAGGTACAGAGACAAAATTTAGAGCTAAGATGAAAGGATGGACTATCCAGAGACTACCCCATTCGGGAGTCCATCCCATCATCAGCCACCAAACCTAGATACTAATGCACATGCCAGCAAGATTCTGCTGAAGGGACCCTGATATAGCGGCCTCTTGTGAGGCTATGCCAGTGCCTGGCAAACACAGAAGTGGATGCTAACAGCCAGCTTTTGGATGGAACACAGGGCTCCCAATGGAGGAGCTAGAGAAAGTACCCAAGGAGCTGAAGGGGGCTGCAACCCTGTAGGTGGAACAACAATATGAACTCAGTACCTCCTGAGCTTGTGTCTCTAGCTGCAGATGTAGCAGAAGATGGCCGATTCAGCCATCATTGGGAAGAGAGGCCCCTTGGTCTTGCAAACTTTATATGACCCAGCACAAGGGAACACCTGGGCCAAGTAGTGGGAGTGGGTGGGTAGGGGAGCGGGGGCAGGGGGTGTATAGGGAACTTTCAGAATAGCATTTGAAATGTAAATAAAGAAAATAATAATAAAAAAAGAATGAAAGAAACAGAGAGAAAAAAGAAAAGAAAAGGAAAGAGCTTGGCCTCACTAATCACTAGGAAACATACTAAAGCTTCAAAAATACACCACCCCTAGCCATTGGGAAGACACAAGGTTAGTTTCTTTCCCTGTGAAAAGCAGTCATTACACAGAATGAGGGATAGGAATGCAAGTTCATTCTTCTACATGTAGTTATCCAGTTTGGCCTGCACCATTTGTTGATGATGTTGTCTTTTCTTCAGTGTGTGTTGTTTGCCTCTTACTCAAAATTCAGGTGACTATAAAAGTGTAGGCCTGTACATAGAGTCTCAATCCTGTGCCACTGATCAATATGTCTGTTTTCTTTCCAATATAATGCTGTTGTAATTATTATAGATTGGTAAGAGTTGAAATCTGGAATAAAGATATCTCCAGCAAAGGAGGGCTACAAGAAAACTATTGTCTAGACACAGCAGCACAGTTAAGCATATAAACTCACAGTGGTTCTGACAAGACCTGTGCAGGATCAAGCCATGTAATATCCCAATTTGGAGATGGGAGGTAGACAAGAAGCCCCAGCCCTACTGAATAGCTAATAGTAATAAATAGCTGAAAGAATGGGTAGAGTTGATTTTAAGAGTATAAGCTCTGGTAGTTTATATGTTCCAATGGAAGGTCACATACCTAAGAGTAAATGAGCACCCCCAGCTGGACTTAACAAAAACCAAATGAGGACACCAAGTTAATTAGGTAGGGAAAGGGTGGTGGGTATGGGAGCACTTGAAGTAGGGTGATCATTATGAACAAAACATAGTGCTTGAAATTCTCAAAGCACTAATAAAAATGAGGGGAAATCCTTATATTAAGTAAGAGTAAAA
Source organism: Mus pahari (assembly GCF_900095145.1). Classification (NCBI taxonomy): domain Eukaryota; kingdom Metazoa; phylum Chordata; class Mammalia; order Rodentia; family Muridae; genus Mus; species Mus pahari. The sequence goes on along the minus strand of NC_034592.1, from coordinate 534,699 downwards.
ATTTTGCCTATGTCAATACCCTTCACTGAATAAGAAATAAAATTTAGCACCAATGTCAATACAGCAGTAATCAGAGCTCTAATTAAATTCATGACTGGCTGAATTAGATGGTCTTTGGAAGCTTTAGAGAGTTTCTGTTGAGACAGTAACTTTCCATATTTCTCTGGTGTCCCCTATCTTTGGAATTAGCTTAGGACTGACTGAAAATAATTTCCGGTAGGCATTCACCATCTGCACTTTCACGCCCAGCACCCAGGTTCCAGTGTGATTGTCTTAAAATGTAGGCAAAATTATAAAATAGTTGTTGAACTAAAGCCAATTTAAAAAAAAAAAACCCAAAGGAGAGAACAAGATAAGGTCACACATGATGGACAGGGTTTATCGTAGAGTCTCCAAATGACCTTTGAAGACAATGTCTAAACATAGCGCAATATCCAGCAGTATTTAAAAGATTACTAGCTTCTTTTGATCAGAAAGCAATATTAATTTTAAGGCTGTTGATATTTCTGATATATGTTGCTTTAAAATGTCATAGTTATAAGAGCTAGGAACTTAAGGTCAAGGACCTTATGATGCCTATATAAAATTGTATGTGTTAAAATTACATCAGCAGGGCTAAATGCTTGACAGAAAAGACATTCATTTGGCTAGCAGTCCAGGGGATTAAGAATATATCACGGTGGGGAAGGCTTGGTCAGTGCTAGCAGGAACTAGTGTATAACAGCTGTTTGATACATGGCAACAACCAGACAGGAGAAAGTTCTGACCAGAGATGGAACTTGGCTATACTTCTCAAAGTCTTAAACCCAGCCATCATTCTCCAGCTAAGCCTCACCTCCTCAAGATTCCACAACCTCACAAAACAGTCAGAGTCTGGTGGGCAAGTGTTCACACATGTGAGTCAATGGAGGAATTTTATGTCTAAACTATAATAAAATGTTTTACATATTATTGGTTCATATTTACATATATTAAAGTGACAAACTTCAGTCACTTTGAAAATAGGCTAAAACTTAGGTCATTACGTTAAAAAGCAAAGCTTGCATTCTTTTCTCAAAATTAAAAAAAGTGCAAACTTTGCCTTTCCAGGCTATACAAAATTCAGGATATTTCCTGAAGCAAGTAGAAATTAGACATAAAGCAGGTATCCCACAGAACTGCTACGAAGATAAGGGCTATGCTTGGAGCTTCACAGACAGGAACACTGTTGACCTGTTTAGTGTAGACATTAATGCTCTACTCCTGCAGCCCCAGAGCCAAATACTCTATCCAGCCACTATTGACACTATGTATCTCAGTTTCTGTAGTTCTCCTATTCCCAAGATAAGTTACAGGGTCATACAAAGAGAGTGGCCCATTTTATATGCTCAAAACCTAGCAGCAAGAGAGTCTGAAAACGGAAGTCACAGCATGTGTACTTTCCCTAACAGAAGAGGATCCAAGGCTCACAATGGGATTTTAGATGCAAAATTGACAAAAAGAATGACCAATATCCATTCTGGAGGATCCCAGCAGAATTATGACAAGACAACTCAATACAATCGCAATGGCCTGTGGATTGCAATACATGTTTTATTACTTCTGTTTTTACCAGTAAATGTAAATTCCTTGAATGCAACACATATGTGTTAATCATGAATGGGTCTTTTATTGCTGGGATGAAAAGCATTTTCAGCAGATGTTTGTTGAGTGAATAAATGAATTACTTAAAGAAAATAAGTGATTCACCCATTTCATAGTGTCAATAACTGAGAGTAGACTTATGATATCATTAACTATTAGAAAGATGTCAGATAAGTATCTATTAGATGGATCAATAGGTCTTGAGTAGCTTGATGATACTTTAATTTTTTAATCAGTTTCTCATACGTGTTTTTTTCCAAAGCAGAGTGTCTGATCTGAAAATCTAAAACCATTTTGAAGTATTCAATGTTGATAACAGTCTCTTCTTGAATAGAATGGAAACTCAGCCATTTAACATGAAAGAGTAAAGTCAGTAAGGTGTGGTCATGTCAACATCAGGAAAACATGTGTATATTTCACTTCAGATAGAACCTAGTTCTTGCTCTTCCTTTTGTAGGGAGCTACTCTCATGTGTATCAGAGTTGGTTCTTGGGGAAAAGAAAACAATTGATTGAAAAAATGATAAATTGCACATGCAAGCTAAGAATTCTGATTAGAATGTGACTAATGGGCTCCATTCCAACAAACAAACAAACAAACAAACAAAGCCAAGCCTTGAGACATACAAACTGAACTTTTTGGAGTCAGAAACTGCAAAATGATATGAATTTTAAACTCATATCAGAAACTTTTTTACCTGTGATTTTTAGGTGTTTTCAAATATTCCATCATCCAAGATTAGTCAAACTAAAAATGACTATTCAGCAGAGGCTGCTGGGTCATCTTCTGGGACCTTGAAAAGGGTTTCTATTTGTTTCTCACAGGTTTTGGAGAGAAGATACATAATTCATTGAACAAAGTAATTTGCAAAGCATATTAGCTTAAACCTGTAGAATTTTAGGAACGAGTGTAGAAGTGTTTCCAACCCAGTAAAATATGTGTTGGCTTTTAATTCTAGCTGCAGCAAAAACACAGGGTAAATGTATGCTGTTGAGGAAATACAGCTACCTCCACATTCTACACAGTGGAAATGGTGAAACAAGCTCTAAGAAAAGGTAGCCTTGGAGAAAAGACCTCAATTTAACATATATTTTACTGGACTACCATCCATAGTCCTTAGTAGCTCAGAAGAGCAATCCCCAAATATCCCAAATGAAGCAGAGAACAGTTTGTACTGGCAGTCTTGTCCTGTGCTTTCTTCACTTTGTAGGATAAATCATTAATATTGTATCCCTTCATAATTTCCTCCATGACAAAAGGGAACAGGAGCTTGGGAATATGTTCCGTGGGATTTTTTTTTCTTTTGCTGTCTGGTAAAGAGTCAACTTATGGTTCTGTGCAAGAAGAAAAGTTTAGGTCAGTAACCTTAAAAGTCTGACTCAGCCAGTGACATAAGGAATCTCTGAATGACAAGAATGTAGGGAAGGGAGATGTGGGCAGGGGTGAAAGCAGCAGCTGGTTATTTATTAGAATAAAGCTGAAATAAACAAGGACCAGTTAAAGCAAATCTTAATATGCTCCCTCTGTGCCATCTCTCCCCTCCTCAGCTTTCCCATCCTCTGCCATTCAATTCTAGGTGTGGGGTACCAATACAAGAGGGAACTGAAAGAGAAGAGATGAAGCTGGGAAGGTTAAATTCTTCCAGAGTTTGCTGCAAAAGGAAATACACATGAGTATTTGCAATGAGGCATATCCCCTATGTGTGAAGAAGATTTTGTTTTGAAGAAGAGAAAGGGGCTAAAGGATTGCCCAGTGATTAGGAGCACTTGCTATTCCTGCACAGGATCCAGGGTCAGTTCCCGGGACCCACAAATGCCTGTTATTCTACTTTTTCAAGAAGAAAGGTTGCAATTTCTGCCTCAACTGCTATTGATTCTGAAAGGTTTGTTCTCTACAGAACTGGACAATTTGTTGCCAGACACTTCTGACCAAAATAGGAGTGAACAACAGCAGACATATTTACTTACATTTTTTTAAAGATAATTTTATTTCATGTGTATGGGTGTTTTGCCTGCATGTATGCCTGTGTACCACATACTGGCAGTGGACATGACAGGCCAGAAAACATCAGAAATTGCAGTTACAAGTGGTTGTTAGCCATTATATAGATTCTGGGAACCAAACTTGGGTTCTCTGCAAAAGAAACGAATGTTCCTAACCATTGAGTCATCTCTCCATCTACAACAATTGACGTTTTTAAACGTTTACTTAAAAGTTTCATAGTGGGACAATATTTTATTGTTTTAGTACAGAGACATTTTAAATGTGTTTTTATTAAGAACATCCTGTTTTTCTTTTCTTATCAGTCTGAATATTCGTATATTTAGTTTTTTAAAGGCTTTTTCAGTCATGAATGCAATAAACATAGTTTACTCTCTGTCTTTCAAGTATAATTATGATCCTGAGGAACTTTACTGCATGAGTCAAACACCATCTCCATTCTTGGGCATCATCTCAATACAGGAAGTAAAATCTGTCATGAGCGTGGGGTCCTAACACCCTATGGCTGACTTAATCTTCCATGATATACTTTTTAATAAGTTGATTCTTTGCATTCTTTGATATGTATCTCTCTAAACAATAAAGCATAATAAATGAAAAACATTGGACCAGAAAGAAAAACAGGGTTGGTTTATTAAAGGGAAAAGATAAGGATCATATTACATGTCCACAGGGCAGTCTTTGACTCCTCTTACTTCTTTCTTAGTCTCTAGCATGCGTGGGGCTTGTTTCCCAGCTCTAAGATGCAGTTTTCAAATGCTCACATCTGTTCAGTTTGGATAAAGCCCAAGGACAAGTCTAATGGTCCAGTACCTTGGTAGCAAGCACTTTCATTGTCCCCCAAAACAAGTGGTAGGCTAAGATTATTTTGGCTATTAATATATCCATTGAACACCAGAGGTGTGGAATTTAAGTACATTGGATGTTTAAATTTTTATTTTAGGAGTTTAATTTTTTACATATTTGCAATTTTGTAAGAAAAAAATAATATACGATTTAGATATATAAGATATATAAAAAACAAGGAAATATTATAGTTTAAACTTTGATACTCCTAACTATTTCATATAATGCAAAGTAATGTTTTTGTTTTTTTTTTTCATTATTGATTACTGAACCCTGGGCCTGGTGCATGCTAGGCAAACATCTTACCATTGAGCTACATCAAAGCCCTGGGTTTTTTTTGTTGTTGTTGTTGTTATTTGTTTGTTTTACTAAAAGCCAAGTGCTCACAAAGTTGCCCATAATGGACCTGGATTTTCAATTCTCCTGCCTTAGCTTTTTGCCATCAGCACAAGGCAGAGCCTGATAAATAATTTCTTTTTTCTTCTTCTTTTTTCTTTTTTCTTAGATATTTTCTTTATTTACATTTCGAATGTCATCCCTTTTTCTAGTTTCCTCTCCAAAAATCCTCTCCCCCCTCCCCCTCCCCCTGCTTCCCAACCCACCTATTCCTGCTCCCTGACCCTGGCCCTATACTGGGGCATAGAACCTTCACAAGACAAAGGGCCTCTCCTCCCATTGATGGCTGACTAGGCCATCCTCTGCTACATATTCAGCTAGAGCCATGAGTCCCACCATGTGTTTTCTTTGATTGGTGGTTTAGTTCCAGGGAGCTCTGGGGATACTTGCTCCAGAAAACTAAATAATCCTATTTAAAAAATGGGGTTCAGAGCTAAACAAAGAATTCTCAACTGAGGAATATCGAATGGCTGACAAGTACCTAAAGAAATGTTCAACATCCTTACGCATCAGGGAAATACAAATGAAAACAACCTTGAGATTCCACCTCACACCAGTCAGACAAGATCAAACACTCTGGTGACAGCAGATGCTGGTGAGGATGTAGAGAAAGAGGATCACTCCTCCATTGCTGATGGGATTACAAGCTGGTACAACCACTCTGGAAATCAGTTTGACTGTACTTTGTATGTACAATTGGACATAGTACTACCAGAAGATCCAGCAATACCTCTTCTGGGCATATACCCAGAAGATCTTCCAACTGGTAATAAGGACACATGCTCCACTATGTTCATAACAGCTTTATTTATAATAGCAAGAAGGTGGAAAGAACCCAGATGTTCCTCAAAGGAGGAATGGATACAGAAACTGTGGTACATTTACACAATGGAATACTACTCAGCTATTAAAAACAATGAATTTATGAAATTCTTAGACAAATGGATGGATCTGGAGGATATCATCCTGAGTGAGGTAACCCAATCACAAAAGAACACACATGATATTCACTCGCAGATAAGTGGATATTATCCCAGAAGCTCAGAATACCCAAGATACAATTCGCAAAACACATGAAACTCAAGAAGGAAGACCATAGTATGGATACTTTGATCCTGCTAGGAAGGGGGAACAAAATACTCATGGAAGGAGTTCAGAGCAGAGACCGAAGGAATGACCATCTAGAGACTACCCCACTAGGGATCCATCCCATAAACAACCTCCAAACCCAGACACTATTGCAGATGCCAACAAGAGCCTGCTGACAGGAGCCTGCTATAGCTGTCTCCCAAGAGGCTCTGCCAGTGCCTGACAAATACAGAAGTGGATGCTCACAGTCATCCATTGGATGAAGCAGAGGGTCCCCAATGAAGGAGCTAGAGAAAGAATCCAAAGAGCTGAAGAGGTTTGCAGCCCCATGGAAGGAACAACAATATGATAAGTGATTTCTAAAGATGAATACAAGCAGCTTTAATAGAGAGCTGTGTCTGGGAGCATCACTAGGGAGATTCTTCTATGTTGATCATGTTACATGATATGGGGAAAGGGTTTCAAGTAAAGATTATGATTTGCCAATAAGTTCTTATGACATTTCTGAAACATTCTATTTACCTCTTTCTTGTTTAGTTTCATCCAGTAGAAAACTAAACATTGAATTGCTCTAATGGCTTTAAAAATGGCATTGATGAACTTAGTAAATTTACCTTAAAAGGTAAATTTACTTTGAAAGAGGAAATATTCCTTCACATGACTTCAAGGGATAAGATAAACTTGTTCATTTGTACAGACATCTGGGGAGGGTCAAAGGGGACTGTTACTAGGGACTATATGAAAAGCCATGGGCTGGTCGAAGGTGTTGCTTCAGAAAGTGAAACCTAATTTTGCTTCCATCATAAGATGTGAGAGGCAACATAGCAATGAAGTCTGGAATGCTACCCAACAGAGAGGTTTCTGAGTCATCCACAGACAAGAAAGAGGGTGTATTTGAAGTATTAGAAGTGTTTTCTTTACAGTCCTCTCCAGAGACTGTTCTTTACTTGCTTCAGCTCCTCCTGACCTTATTCTGATTACATGGTAAAGGTTTTTGAGGAAGTATAAAGTGTAGCTGCCACATTGACAAGGAAACAGGGAAAGCCAATTCTAAGTTGGCTGCTTCGGCTGCCCTGTTTAAAACAGTACCATAGAATTATGGGCAAAGAGCTTTAAAAGATACAAATTCATAAATATTTTTAAGACTGTGATTGATGGACATTTTGCAGTGGCGTGAGAGATTCCAAAACAGGAAGTATTTTTTTCCTGTAGGTAAAAGCTATTGCTTGAGGGTGGAGTGGTGGGAAAACCCCATCCTGAAGCAAATGACAGTTTTAAGCTAGAATGCCTGAAGGAAACAGATCTCTCTGGTGCATCAACCTAAACAAAATTCCCTGTCATTTGTTTTCATAGATTTAATGTATTTACCAAGGTGACTCACTTCTATAGACCCTACTGTAGAATCAGAACTGAACATATGTGCATGAGTGTTAGCAACAAAGTAGCACACTCCCATACATATATATCACTAATCATGGAACTTCAAATATCCAAAACCCACCAATTACCATATGGTAATAAAAACATTTGAATAGAACAAACTTTACACCTGATACACTGAATCTAATAAAAGAGAAATTGGAAAATAACCTCTAACTCAATGGCAAAGGAGAAAATTTTCTGAACAGTATACCAATGGTTCAAGGTTTTATGATCAACAATGAATAAATGGGACCTCATGAAATGTAAAAGCCTCTGTAAGGCAAAGGACACTGTCAATAGGACAAAACAGCAACCAACAAATTGAGAAAGGATCTTTACTAGCCCTACATTCAACAGAGAGCTAATATCTAAAATATATAAAGAACCCATGAAATTAGAAATTAAAAACTGGGGTACCAAGCTAATCAGAGAATTTTCAACAGAGGAATCTTGAATGGCCAAGAAGCACTTAAAGAATTGTTCAACGTCCTCAGTCATCAAACTATAATTTCTGTATTCACTGAAGAAGTCTTCCCTAACAGGACCTACTTTAGATAGAATTTTAGTTGCTTCATTTCTTTTCACCTCCTGTCTACAGCAAATTAGAAGCAATAAGTTCGAAAATGGGGACATTGAAAGTAATAAATAGCCATCAGGAAAAGCCTATAGTCTACAGATTGAACATAAGGGAAGCATCCTAAAATATTACAGTATAAACTCAAGAATCCAAGGAGAAGGGAGGGAGGGAAGAGCATCCTTCTGCATAACACAAAGGCCCTACCTGCTCAAGTCAGAGAAACATTCCATCTTTGATAAATACGACTGATATGCATAATGATCACTTCTAACTAGTTATATCAAAGTTTCTGTGAGTAAAAGTCCTAAACTCACACATTCGAAAACCCTAGGAAAATAATCAAAAGTTGTGAAGTCAGTCAAATGCTTTCTGTCACCAGGAGGCCCGATGAATTTCTGCTCAAACTGAATTGAACTAGAAGTGAGGGAGGCAGAGAGTCAGCTGGGTGCCCCTCCCCCTTAAAAGAATGAGTTTATTCCCAACCCTAACAAGCAGAGAAGCCAACACAGCCTTGTTAACTTAGGGGTCTGAAGAGAGATGGTTTACTTGGTGTTTGGAGTAAATTATTTTTTTTTCCTAAACCAAACAGAAATAAGTAATCTATAAATAAAAGAGAGCACTGGTTTGATTGCACAAAATGGACATAGAAGCCCAGAAAAGGGAAAAGCAACTGTGTGCTACTCAGAGGGCACGGATGGCATCAGGCAGTATTTGATTCCTTTTGTCCTTCCCATCTCATTAAATGCATGCATAGGAAAGAGTTTTGTTGATAAAGAGTTATTAGCTAGTGGGAACTTGAATACTGTCTTTTTAATCATTGAGACTAGAGAGATGACTCAGTGCTTAAGAGCACGTGCTCCTCTTGCAGAGGACCTGAGTTTGGTTCTATTCTAAGTACCCATATCAGTTAAGTCAGAACTTCCCATGACTCCAGCTTCAGGAAATCTGACACCCTCTTCTGGCCTTTGTGAGCATTATACTTATTACACACACACACTTAAATAAAAAATAAATGTTAAACAGTAGGATACAAAACTAAGGGTAACTATAAACCACAGATGAAGTAATTTTTTTTTAAATATTTGTGTTTTACGTTTAATATACTTTACATAATAATGATTCTTAAATGGGTAAGGACAACATGAATACCCCATAAGAAAACAAGGGACACAAACTACTAACGAAGATAGGAGAACTGGCTCACTTGAAACATTGAGAAGCTTATAATATTCCCTGAAGCAAAACATGTGTGAATCCACAAACATGCTTAGCGACAGAAAGATTAATTTGTTCATTTTTTTTTTCGAGAAGGCAATTCATTTTATCTTTTAAACTGTTTTGGACATGGGTGATTTGCCTGAATGTTTATATGTTCCCCAAGTATGTGCCGTGCCCCCAGAAGCCAGTAAGCATCATATGCATACAACAAATTAGATGGACCCCATGACAATTATAGCTGGTGATAGAAAGCAGGCAAAAGCAGTACTCAATAACTCATCCATGGAAAGGCAAACAGATCCAGTGACAGAAAACACACACAGCTTTCAGTGCGCTGAACCTGAGTGAAGAGTTAGGAAGAGGCAGGTGCTTGAGGAAGCTTGGACTACAAGAGCATGTTCAGCATCCTGACTGTGGTACTCAAAACCTTATCGAATTGAACCTTTAAACTACAGACTATTTGTTATAGGCCAATTATACTTAAATAAAGCTATTAATTTTCTTTTAAGTTACTCAAGAAACATTCAAAGTCAGACTTAGGTCACCATCTGATTTGTGCATTTTGAAGACGAGCATAAAGCAGCTGTGACCACCTGATGAGGATCCACAGAGAAACATGGACTTGAGAGGTAAAAATGTTAACCTTGATTCTAACAGAACGAGTGAGACATGGGTTGGGTCTCAACATGTGTCTTGCTCTCCTGTTGAAAAACTCAGGTCTAGTTCCCCAGGAGTCTTGATGTGGGAAAAAATGAATGATCTCCTTGGGCTAGGTACATTTGCAGTTACTACACAAAATTCCCATGTCAAAATTAAAAAATCAAGTTTTAGTTTACCTATTAATTGTCTAAAAATAAATCCATTATAAATAAAATCCTCTTGCTGTTTTTAGTGAATTAAAGATCTGTAAGTCTAAAGAAATGCTAAGCTGCCTCATCCAGCACCTGAGACTTCAGAATCTCAGTCTTTTCCCTTGGTCTCCAAACATAACCACTTCTCTTTAAGCAAAGCTTTGGCAGAAAAGTAGTTATTCCACAGCTTTTGCTGCAGGTTTTTTTTTTTTTTTTCTTCAGAACTATTCATTCTCTTAAGGAAATCCTAAGAGTCTCTCTGCATTTGCATAAGGCAAAAACATTCCTTAGCAAGTTGCAGAGTGTGATATTTTTACAAATGACCCAATTATTCTTCCTTTAGAATCTTAAAGCTTTTCATCATTAAAGAGTTTCTGGTCACACATAGAGACTTTTTTTTTTTTTTTTTGTATAATTATGGAGGAAACAAAACCTGTCATGTGATGCAAAAATAAGACTTTTGACTCATAGCAGACATACTTATTTGGGACTTATACGTCCTCTGATTTCTAAGCAATTTTGTTTTTTGTTTGTTTGTTTTGTTTTGCTTTGAGGGAATATGTAAAATTTTAAGACAGCATTAAGGCACAGTTTCCAGAATAAAGCTGGTTCTTACGTGTTTGTCTGTAGAACTTTTAAGATCTTTGTACCTTCTAGCTTCATAAATGTTCATTAATACTCTTCCAGGATATTTTCAGTCAGGCTACAACAGTAGGTACTGTTAAGAGTTGTGTTAAATACTCAGGGCCACATCTTGATAACTAAAGCATGTTTAATAAACAGAATCGTTATTTTAAAAGCAAGCCTATAGAAAGTACAAAGAGTATTTACTTTCACAGAATATGTGGCACAATAACTCACCCCATGTGATCCCAGCATTCAGAAAGCTGAGGCAGAAGGATTACTGCAAGTTTGTGAGCAGCCTAGAGTATATAGTGAGTAACAGGCTGGCTGGATCTTCAGAGTGAGAACTTATTTCAGAAACCAAAGTAAAAATAAGTCAGCTGATATGATAGAGAAAGGGAAGTGTAATCAAAGCCAACTATATTACCTGCACATTCTTGTTCTTGTTGTTTGGTTGGTTGGGTGTGGGGGCATTGTTTGTTTTTTGTTTTTTGTTTGTTTGTTTGTTCGTGTTTTTGCTATTCATACACCAAAGACTGTACTCATGGGAACTCAAAGAGTTAGTACCATTTTCCAGATGCCAAAGTACAGCTTCACATTCACAGTATGGGAAAATGAAGCCCATAATCATGTAAGAAATAGGCCTGGTATTCACTGATAATCTCCTAATTTTTCCTTTCAAGAACTTCTCTCTTAGGATTAAAATAAAAGTTTACTCATTAGAAACCATTTGAGGAAAATCATTTCTTGCTGAGCCAGCATAATGAATCTTCTAGACAGGGCTCTAAACTGCAGGTCTAGAGACAAAAGTCCAGCAGCAATGCGACACAGAGCATGGCAGACCTGAGCATGCCATGTCACTGTTCTGTTTTGTTCTTGCTAGCTTTGCTTGTCCAGTGTTTGTTAGCCACAGAAAGTGAGCTATAGTTTACTCTGACCAGTAGTCTCGGTTACTAAAGTCCCGTGAATGTGACTCTCGCCTCTACCGTTCACTAGCTACACACAGACTTCTCAAAAATCAAATGTCTCTCAAATGGCCATAAAAGCACACAGCAGCGTGACAGGGGCAGTTTCAGCAGGTAGAGCCTGTCACCAAAACCACTGTCACACTCCCTGACTACTTTTACCATCGCAAAAACACATCTGACTAACTCAACACTTAGAAGTTACTAATGTTTCTTTGGATGATTTATATGCCTGTAAAATGAAGCTAGCAAGCCAGAGAGCACATTTAAATAAGAGGTAAGCATTGCATGTATATACTACTGGAAAGCCCTTAATGAGAGAAAGATATTCTGAATTGCTTCCTTAGTACTTTAGCAGAAACAAAATGCTACCTTGGGAGTTAGTTTTTCCTCCTCGATGTAACATGAAACATTCTTCTATGAGATTTAGTATGTTCACAAGTTTACTTTATTGCCAAGAGACAGTTAAAAAAAACACACACACAAAATCTATGGATGAGAAATAAACCATTGCTTCACAGACAAAACTCAAAAATCAAGTTGCCAGAGAAGTAAATGGTTCAAAACAGTTGTTGTTTGTTGAAATAAATGTTTCTTCATTATTTTGCTTCCCTACAAGGACTCAGTGATTAGAGAAAGTTGTTCAAAATTATCTATTTTGGCAGCCATGTGTGTTGGACAATTAGTTGTCTATAGAAGTATTGTAGATGAACTAATTAAAAACTAATGGTTAAAATAATAAAAAGAAAAAAGAAAAAATACCAACAAGCTCATTTTGTACTCAGCCCTCTTGTGGTTTCAGATCAATTCTCATTTACACTGTGATTCATGAAAATTACTTGAACCCTTCCAAATATATCTGATGCATGGGCTTCAAACACATCTTAAACTCATTCTAAAAATTAATTTTACCGTAAAAAAATTGAGAGAGATTCATCAAAGATTGGGGGCTTAAAACTCTAAAGAAGGAAAAGGTTGCATTTCCTCCAGTTTAAATAAAATTCAGAGGCAACCAAAGAGCATTTCCAGCCTTCTCATTCTAATGAGAGGGCAAAGGGGTGGAGACTGGAGACTACAATCGCTGACCTGTAAGATTAAAAAGAAGTCTCTTTGTCACAATTTTATCGTCCCTTGTAAGTGATAAACTGCCAAGAGGCAGACTGGTGGCGGCAGCAATACATTTTCTTTGAGACAGTAAAACCATCAGTGAGGCGTCTGTACACGTGGAACCCTACTTGAATATGAAAGCAATTTTCCCAAGCCCTGTAGCTTACTGCTAGTGCTTTCCTCAAGAGCAAGTATTGTTGCTCACAGGCGTTGCTGAGTGACTGCCACAGACAGGGTTTGACAAATGAAGGAGCCAATTCCCCAACTGATTACAGGACAAGACTCCAATACTATCCACTGCAAAGCCTGAATTTCTTCTAAAGAGATTAGATGGGATTGGGATAGCTGTACACTGGGATACACAACATCTTCTGTTAAAGTAGAGAAAGGGCAAGATTGGAACAGAACAAAAAGTAAGACCATCTAAAACAAATCAAGAAACAACTTAAAAAGATATTATGCAGTCGATCAGGCAGGTATGTACAGATAACAATGTGTAAAATTATATATATATATATATATATATGCATATATATATATATATATATATATATATATATATATATTCCCCAAAACTTCCATTAGGCAAGAATTAAACAATTTCTCACAAAATACAAATATCAATTTTATCAATTTCAACAGGTTCACTTTAAGCTAGTTTTGGGGGAGGAGAGAAGGTTTCATGGTCACATTATGTAGATTTTGTTGACCCAGAACTCATTGTGTCTGGTCTACACAATGTCTCAAGCTGATAAGAGATCTGATTTCCTTTATTTCCCGAGTGCTAGGATTAAATGTATATATGAACATGCCCAGCCATTGATGAAACACTGTTGAAATATTAACATTTCACCTTTGAGCATTTAATCAACTATGAGCAAAGGCAATTTTAATTATTCAGTTTCCTCAACAGGTTTTATGAATAGTTTTGCAACCAGTAATTACTAACATAACAGTGTTGTTTAGAAAAGGGTAATAGCTTTTATGTGAGAAGAAATAAGTAGGCTGTCAAGAGTCAAATTTTAATTTATCTCTGCTCTTTTGTACCTATTGTTTTCTTGTGAAATTGGTTAAGCTAATATTTCAGAGAGAGAGAGGTTTTGGTGTTTTGTTTATTTGTTTGTTTGTTGTTTTAATCTTTAGGGGGTTCCTTTTGGTAGTTAATACCATGGTGGATATATGTCTGGTACTCTCATGTCATGCTTAATGATACCCATTTGATGGCATTCATGAGCATGCTATTTAAGACACTTAAGACACTGGCAGGGTACTTGAGCACTGTTTTAGAGGCATCAAAGGATAACGGAAGACAGGAAAGTCAGGTTGATTGTGGTACACTGGGGAAATGAAGTAGCAAAGTATTGACTGACAACTTTAACTTACATACACTGGCAGACACAGGGAGGGAGAAATCATGTTATTCTCAGCCAAAAGATATGTAATCACTATTATTTGGTAGAATTCTCAGCCAATAAGGAAATAATACATTGTTGTATTTTTTTTGAATGATAAAAAGAAAGATCTTCAAACATGAACTTTGAAAATGTTTCAAACATGTGGCATGTTAGGAGTGTATTTCCATATTTCATTTACTCTTGTGATTTGAAGGTCTTGCAGAAGCTCATTAAGCAAACCAAATACCACTGTAAATGCTCCAAAGCTTAAGACGGTAAAAGCACAAAAGATTAACTGTAGTTGGGGGAGACAACACTACAAACAGTTAGTTATTTAATCAATTTATATCTTTACCTTGCTTTATAAAGATTCTTTATTTCTGATTTTTTAAAGAACAATATAGATGGAAACAGTATTATTTATGGGATATTTCTCTCTTAAAGGTTTTTACTTAACTGGGAAAACATGAAATACATTTGATAGTTCTAACTTACATGGGAAGCATCCCTTAAAGAGGAAGCATAAACAGTAAGCACGTTTTGTTTTGTTTTGTTGTTTTGTTTTGAAGGCTCTCTAAAGCATAAAAACCATGATCCCTGTGTCCCTAAAAATCTGCAGAAGATGGGGCAACAGCCTGGGTAGGCTCATCTGAGAGTAACTGGGTTGTTCCAGAGACAGAAGTGAGACTATGAACCCTGCCCTGTGCTGTAAGCCCAGTCTCACACAGCAAAAGTTAAATGCCATGCAGGGAGGTATGGATACTTCTAAATCTCTCCCTGTTGACTGATTTCTCACACTGATTCTTCATATTTGTTCTCATACTTTTTGATTACTGATGCTGGTTGGAGTCATTACTCCACAGTAAAATGTGGTTCAGAAGTTGAAAGGTAGAGGCTTCAAGCCCTCCAGCCTACCTACCCTTCTGGTTTCATAGTAAAAGAAAGCAAGGCAGAAAATGAAGACAGTTTGCTCCAGGCCACATAGGTCAATGCTGTGCAGTCATACCTTGAGTTCTATTGTTTCTCCTGCTTTATGTAGCACTTCCTCCTCTTATAAGGACAGTAGTTCTGAGTCAGGCTATACGTGAGAGCTCTGCAGCAAAGACTCTCAGGAGATGTGTACTTGCCATACACACACACACACACACACAGAGAGAGAGAGAGAGAGAGAGAGAGAGTCACAAATGGCCATTTCTCTTATTCTCCTTTCCATGGCTGTCCCACAGCAAGAAGAAAGATAAATAGCTCCCATGCCAGACACCATAAAGTATTCAGCTCTCCAGGGCCATAGTTTTCTACATGCTGGAAAGTGACTGTGATCCCCATTAGGGAATGAAAGTTATCCCTGCTGCAGGAAGTGATGGTGAGATAAGAGTGAATTGAGAGCTATGGAAGGAAGGCTTTCTGTCTCTACTCTAAATGCTCTAGTGTAGAACCTATTTCCTGAATTTCTTTCAGTGTATTCTTGACTATATAATTTAAATTAGATATAATATAATATATAATATTTTATATATGATATAGAATATATATGTCTTGATATGAGTCCATAGAGTTTGGGAAATAGTGCATCCAAGAAAATATGCTTTAATGTTAAGGTAACATATTACAACAAATGCTTATGTTTCAATTTACCAGTTAGTAGAAAATATGGTGAAAAGCACCATCAGATACCAAGTACATGAATGAACCTTCCAGACTCACACCACAGAACAACATGAGAGAACTACAGCTCTCTACAGGGTTTCCGAAAATAGTTCTGGGATTGGCTATAAATTGGGCAGGAATCAAGCATTAATGCATGCAATGTAGAAGTACAGGAATGCTATAACAGACTATAAATAACAAATAAATAAAATTAGTAAGAAGAAAATTAGTGGATTCACAAATAAATGGAAACTACACAATATTCTTTTAGTGACCAATATATCAAAGGTAAGATCTCAGAGAAAATTGGAAAATACTTTCAGGTGAATGAAATTGAAGATACAACTTGCCCAAAATTATAGATGTAGCTGAAACCGTTGTCAAAGAGAACAGAGAGAATTTTATAGCTATAAATTAATATAATAAAAGTAAATGTAATCAAATAGTAACTGAAATTTTCACTTAAAGAACTACAAAAAAGCAAACTAATCTCATAAGCACAGGAAATAAAATGAATAAAGCATCTCTAAAATAAAATAATGTCTTACCATCTGCCACTCTATTGATGGATCAGGCGAACTAACTCTCTCTCTCTCTCTCTCTCTCTCAGTAAATAAGTAAATGTGATAACACAATTTAAAAGAAGAGAGTGGAGAATGGCAGAGGAGTTATAGCAGGGGAGTTAGGGTCACAGCTGTGAAATAATAGATTAAACACATTATCATGTGACATGAAGGAATTTCCATAAAATATTTGTTATAGCTTTGAGATGTGGAATAGAACATGATGGGGTCTTTATAGCACAATGGCCTCCAAACACACATGTACAAGAGAGCACATATGTACACATAGCTACACACAAGTGCATATACTATACACACAAAGAAAAAGGGAAGATAGTATCACAAGAAGCCACTGGGAATGAATTTTAAAACTCTGGCCCAGCAGCCAGAACTGGAAGAGCATTTGTCCAGGTCTGCCTTCTGGGCCACTGTGCTTCTCTCATGAATGTCACATGACAAGCACCTTTATAAGTACCAGATTTTCCAACATAAAAGCCATGGCCTTTGGATTACCTACCTCCCAGTGCTGCTATAAAGGTCTGAAAATTTTACTTATACCAAAACGTACCCACAATATCTTCAAACTCAATCAACTGTTACACATACATAGGGAGTAGCTCAACAGAAGACAGACAGACAGACAATATGATAGAATGGAAAACTAAACTCAACCCAAAGTACCTTTGCATCCATACTTTTGTTATATAAAGTTTACATGCTTAATATACATGCATTTTCACTGTGTGGTGTTCTAAACGCCAGCTTATTTCAAGAAAATGCATTTCTTTTTTCTTTCCTCTTCCTTTGTGTCTTCCTATTTGTTGATATCAACATTCTTCCCATAAAGAATTTACAGTAAAAGTCAATACCATGCACATTTTTCTCTGTATTCCCACAGTCCTGTGTAATCGTGTGAAGTTCCATCCTAGAGATTATCTTGGTTTTTAAGGAATGAGGTCACACTGTATTCCTCTACCTCTTGACTTTCATGTTGCAGTACCTTGTGGAAAGCTAGCATGTTGATCAAACAAGGAATTTCATTGCCAGGAAGATTGTGTTAATTACTGTCTAATTTGTGATTAAAAACACTCTGGACAAAAGCAGTTTAAGAAATGAATGGTTTATTCTGGTTTACTCTTTCGAAGGGATAAGAGTCCACCATGACAGGGATGGTAAGACAATGGCGCCAAGCCAAAGATGCTAACTGATCACATTTTATCTATACAAAGGAAGAAGAAAAAGCTGAAAGGGGGTCAAGGTTTTAAACTTCCAAAGCCTGCCCAGTACCATACTTCTTCCAACAAGTCTCCACCTTCTAAAGATTCTATAACCTCACTGAAGCACCACTACAAAGAGAGGATCAAATGTTCAAATACATGAGCCTGCGGGCACATTTCAGTTAAACTACAACAAAAGCTGAGAACAAATAAATTAATACATAAATAAATACATAAATAAAGAGTTCAACACCCACTTGTGCTATAAAGACCCCATCATGTTTTATTCCACATCTCAAAGCTACAACAAATATTTTATGGAAATTCCTTCATGTCACATGATAATGTGTTTAATCTATTATTTCACAGCTGTGACCCTAACTCCCCTGCTATAACTCAGCTGTCTTTTCTTAGTCATTACCCTACTCCAGGACTCTCATCTTGCTTTTATGTCTGGACTGCTATAAAAATATATTGCAATAAACAACTTCAATTCTTTGAAATATGTGGCCTCTGAATGTTTTTTGTTTCTGAGCTTAGATTCCCAGGTGTGAGATGAAAGCTAATGGAAGCTTCCATAAGTGCTGGAAAGCTTTCCACCTCTACCTTGGATTGTACACATGCTTGTTCCACATTCGCTACAATATGATTGCTTTTTTATTATTATTCTGCCCAGGCATATATTATCTTTTGAGTTGATTTGGTCCAGACATCATAAATTTTGAAAGAAAGCTCCCAGACTTGTTCATTGAAACTGAAGGAAATTACTTAAAATTTAGACACCATTATAAACGCTTGATTTCTTCCTTCTCTCTTAGCTTTTCTTTCCCTCTATGGATCCCATTCTGAGACTGGCTGTATACTTCTGGTCACAAATGGTTGCCAGCATCTCTTCAGGCTGTGTTCTTTCAGCTTTACTTGTAAGGAGGAAAAGACTGCAATATTTCTTGCATGTTTAGCAGAAATTCTGAAATACATTGCTGCTTGGTCAGGTATTGACAGATTTTTAACATAACACTGTGTGGTTGGGAAAATGTGATGCCTTAATTTGCTTGAGAATGGGTCTCATGTTCTATTCCACATCCAGTCTCAATGAGACTATCACATAGAGAGAGCAGCTCACCCCAAATATCTTGCCAGAAAAACAAGGTATCAACAAGCATCTCTGTGTCATTGTTAATACGTAGAGTGCTGTGGTGCCTCACTCACACTGCTGTAAATGATGGACCTCACCTCTAGATATGTCCAAGCGGTGTACAGTTGCAAATGTGCACTTCTCATGGAGATTTAACTGAAATGCACCCTATCTTAAATAATCATGTCTTCGTACGATATTACTCCAGTTATCTGGTTATCTGGAGCCTCTATTATTATAATTGTATTTTCCTGTATTTAAGGCCTATGAGAGATAAGAAGCTACTTGATTTGAGGTTGGGGTGTGACTCAGTCAGCAAAGCACTTGCCTTGAAAAAGCAGTCACCTGAGGTTGATCCTCAGAATCCAAATAAAAGTGTTGGATGTGTCCCTGTGTGTTTGTAGTTCTAGTGCTAGGGAGCCAAAGAAAAGAGGATCCCTGGGGCTCATTAGGCAGCAAAACTGATGAGCTTAAGATCAAAGACCCTGCCTTCAAGGAGGCCATCAGCCCTCCTGAGGATGATAGCCTGTGATGTCCTCTGTCTTCCATGCCTACACACACACACACACACACACACACACACACACACACACACACACACACACGTACACACGCACATGCACACAACGTGCTTTTAAATATTTTTTAAATTAAAATATGTTTAACGATCTTTCCTTATTATTATTTCTTTCTTTCTCATTTCTTCTTTTCTTGGATATCCTTATCTTTCTACTTCAGGTCTCTGGATCTTGGAACCATTCATCTATAGTAGGCTAGGTCTGAGTGGGAATCTAGGGGCCCTCGTATCAGGCCAGCACACTAACTTCAGTGTAAAGCTGCTTAGTCAGGCTGTCATCTCTGATCTCATCTGTGCATATGTAGTTAACGGTTTATATTTATTGAACAGATGAAATTATTTACATTGCATAGACTTTAAACTCCCTTTCTGATTTTTAACTCTGACACAGGTATTTGAGGTTACTGGCTAACTAAACTCCAGATGGGTGGGGTTTTAATGTGTGTGAATACTATTCTCCAAATGGTTCCACTCAAATTTGTTTACAGGGCAGTTACTAGTCAAGATTGTTCATCCTTCTACTACTCAGCTATTAAAACAATGACTTCATGCAATTCTTAGGCAAGTGGATGGAACTAGAAAATGTCATCCTCAGTGAGGTAACCCAGTCACAAAAGAACACACAAGGTATGCACTCACTGATAAGTGGATATTAGCCCAAAATCTCCGAATACCCAAGATACAATTCACAGACCACATGAAGCTCAAGAAGGAAGACCAAAGTGTGGATGCTTTGGTCCTTCTTA
Source organism: Mus pahari (assembly GCF_900095145.1). Lineage (NCBI taxonomy): Eukaryota > Metazoa > Chordata > Mammalia > Rodentia > Muridae > Mus > Mus pahari. Next base: position 514,701 of record NC_034592.1, on the reverse strand, counting down.
GAAGGGGTTACAAAATACTCACTGGAGCAAATATGGAGACAGTGTGGAGCAGAGACTGATGGAAAGGCTATCCGGAGACTGCCCCACTTGGGCATCTACCCCATATATAGTCACCAAACCCAGACACTATTGTGGATTCCAAGAAGTGCATGTTGACAGGAGCCTGATATAGCTGTCTCCTGAGAGGCTCTGCTACAGAGGCAGATGCTCACAGCCAAACATGGGACTGAGCACAGTGTCCCCAGTAGAGGAGTTAGAGAAAGGACTGAAGGAGCTGAAGGAGCTTGCAACCCCATAGGAAGAACAACAACATCGACCAAACAGACCCCCCCTCCCGAGCTCCCAGGGACTAAACAACCAATGAAAGAGTACAAATGGAGCTTGTACATGGCTCCAGCCACATATGTAGCAGAGGATGGCCTTGTTGGGCATCAATGGGAGGAAAGATCCTTGGTTCTGTGAAGGCTATATGCTCCAGTGTAGAGGAATGCCAGGGCAGGGAGACAGGAGTGAGTAGGTGGGTGGGGGAACACCCTCATAGAAGCAAGGTGAGGGGGGGGGAAGGGATAGAGGGTTTTGGGGGGGGAACCAAGAAAGGGAATAGAAATGTAAATGAAGAAAATACCTAAGATAGATAGATAGATAGATCATCCTTTTCCATTCTTTATCCTTCAACCATGTAAGAACACAAGAAAGCTCACTCCCAATGTTTAAGATCACACCTCTCAGCTTTAGTAACTGTGAGAGAGAAAAGTATAAGTTCTCTACAAATTACTTAACCTCAAATGTTTTGTTATAGCAGCAAAAGAAAAGTACTGAGATGGTAAGATAAATAAGATTTTTAAAATCTCATACAATCATGTATGCAAATGTGCTCATACATAGACACATGCAAAAACTTCAATAGAATAATTCAATAATGACTTAATTTTTTTAATTCTTATTTATTTGTTTATCATTTTATTGGTTTACATATCAAGTGTTATCCCTCTTAGGGTACTCCCCTCCACAAACTTCCCATCCCATTCCCCTCCCCTTTGCCTCCAAGAAGGTGTTCCTCCAACTACCCACCCACCCATTCCTGCCTCACCCTTCTAGCATTCCCCTTCTCTGGGGCATCAAGCCTTCATGGGACCAAGTGCCTCCCCCCACTGATGCCCGATAAGGACAGTCCTCTGCTACACATAGGGCTATCAGAGTCCTATGTAGCAGGAGCAATGGATTGGCTCTTGTATACTCTTTGGTTGGTAGTTTAGTCCCTGGGAGCTCTAAGGGTTCTGGTTAGTTAATACTGTTGCTCTTCCTATGGGTTGCAATCCCCTTCAGCTCCTTCAATCCTTCCCCTAACTCTTCCATTGGGGTCCCCAAGCTCAGTCCAATGGTTGGGTTTGAGTATCTGCATCTCAGGTGCTGGCAGAGCCTCTCAGAAAACAAATGCCAGACTCCTGTACGCAAACACCTCTTGGCATTAGCAATAGCGTTGGGCTTTGGTATCTGTGGATGGGATGGATCCCAAGGTGGAGCGATCTTTGCATGGCCTTTCCTTCAGCCTCTGCCCCATATTGTCCCTACATTTTCGTTAGACAGGGACAATTCTGGGTTAAAATTTTTAGATGGGTGGGTAGTCCCATTCTTCCACTGCAGTCATGTCTATCTACTGGAGGTGGTCTCTTCAGGTTCTATCTCCCCGCTGTTGGGTATTTTGACTAATGTCATCCCTGTTGAGTCCTGAGAGCCTCTAGCATCCATGGCATATAGGATTTTCTAGTGGTTACCCAAGTTCCCTACCCCCATTGCTACTTATTTCTATTCATTTTCCTGGCCTCTGGACTTCTCTCCTGCCTCTTCACATACATGGTCCTGGCCCCTGTTTTTCCTCCCTCTCCTATCACCCAGGTCCCTCCCACCCTCTGCCTCCCATGATTACTTTGTTTCCACTTCTAAGTGGGCTTGAAGCACCCATGCTTTTGGCCTTCCATCCTGTTAAGCTTCATATGGACTGTGAGATATGTCATGGGTATTCTGAGCTTTTAGGCGAATATCCAGTTATTAGTAAGTACATTCCATGCATGTCCTTTTGGGTCTTGGTTACCTCACTCTGGATGACATTTTCTAGTTCCATCCACTTGCCTACAAAGTTTGTGAAGTCATCATTTTTTTAATAGCTGAATAGTATTCCAATGTACCACATTTTCTGTATCCATTCCTCTATTGAGGGACATCTGGGTTCTTTCCAGCTTCTGGCTACTATAAATAAGGCTGCTATGAACATAGTGGAGCATGTGTCCTTATAATATGTTAGAGCAGCTTTTGGGTAAATGCCCAAGAGTGGTATAGCTGGGTCTTCAGGTAGAGCTATTTCCAATTTTCTGAGGAATGACCAGACTGATTTCCAAAGAGATTGTACCAGTTTATAATCCCAACAGCAATGGAAGAATGTTCCACTTTATCCACATCCTCACCATCATCTGCTGTAACCTGAGATTTTGATCTTAGCCATTCTGACTGGTGTGAGGAGAAATCTCAGGTTCATTTTGATTTGGATTTCCTTGGTTACTAAGGCTGTTAACATTTTTTTATGTGCTTCTTGGCCATTTAATATACCTCAGTTGAGAATTCTTTTTTGAGCTCTGTATCCCATTTTTAATAGGATTATTTGGTTCTCTGGGGTATAACTTCTTGAGTTCTTTGTATATATTGGATATTAGTCATCTATCAGATGCAGGATTATTAAAGATCATTTCCCAACCTGTTTGTTGCCATTTTGTCCTATTGACAGTGTCCTTTGACTTACAGAAGCTTTTCAATTTTATGAGGTTCCATTTGTCAATTGTGGATATTAGAACATAAGTCATCGGTGTTCTGCTCAGTAATTTTTCCCTTGAACTGATTAGTTTAAGGCTCTTTCCCAATTTCTCTTCTCTTAGATTCAGTTTATCTGGTTTTACGTGGAGGTTCTTGACACACTTGGACTTGAGCTTTGTACAAGGAGATAAAAATAGATCAATTTTATTTCTTCTACATGCTGACATCCAGTTGAACAAGCGCCATTTGTTGAAAATGCTGTCTTTTTCCCACTGTATGGCTTTGTCTACTTTGTTAAAGATCAAGTGACCATAGGTGTGTGGGTTTATTTCTGGCTCTTCAGTTCTATTCCTTTGACCCACTTACCTGTCTCTGTACCAATACCATGTGGTTTTTATCACTATTGCTCTGTAGTACAGATTTATATTAGGGATGGTGATTCTCCAGAGGTTTTTTAATTGTTGAGAATGGTTTTGCTATCCTTGGATTTTTGTTATTCCAGATGAAGTTGAGAATTGCTCTTTCTATCTTGTGAAGCACTGAGTTGGAATTTTGATGGAGATTGCATTGAGTCTGTAGGTTGCTTTTGATAAGATGGCCATTTTTACTGTTACTTCTACTAATCCTTCAGCATGAGGACCTTCCATCTTCTGAGGTCTTTGATTTCTTTCTTCAGATACTTGAAGTTCTTGTCATACAGATCTTTCACATGCTTGGTTAAAGTTATGCCAAGATGTTTTATATTATTTGTGACTGTTGTTAAGGGTGTTGTTTCCTTAATCCCTTTTTCAGCCCATTTATCCTTTGTGTAGAGAAAGGCTACTGATTTGTTTGAGTTAATATTTTACCCAGCCACTTTGCTGAAGTTGTTTATCAGCTGTAGGAGTTCTCTGGTAGAATTTTTGTGGTTGCTTCTGTATGCTGTCATATCATCTGCAAATAGTGATAACTTCTTCCTTTCTGATTTGTATCACTTTGACCTCCTTTTTTGTCTAATTTCTCTAGCTAGAACTTCAAGTACTACATTGAATAAGTAGAGAGTGGGCAGCCTTTCTTGTCTCTGATTTTAGTGGCATTGATATCCAAACTTTCTCTTCATTTTATTTGATGTTGGATAGTGGTTTGCTGTATATTGCTTATATTATGTTTAGGTATGTGGCTTGAATTTCTGATCTTTCCAAGACTTTTCACATGAAGGGGTGTTACATTTTGTTGAAGGCTTTTTCAGCATCTAATGAGATGATCATGTGATTTTTATTTTCTTTGAGTTTGTTTATATAGTGGGTTATGTTGGTGGATTTCCATATATTGAACCATCCCTGGATCCCTGGAATGAAGCCTACTTGATCATGGTGAATGATAATTTTGATGTGTTCTTGGATTCCGTATGTGAGAACTTTATTGAATGTTTTGCATCAATAATCATAAGGTAAATTGATCTGAAGTTATCTTTCTTGAGTCTTCCTGAGGCTCAGATGTCAGCATAACTGTGGATTCAAAGAATAAATTTAGTAGAATTCCTTCTGTTTCTATTTTGTGGAATAGTTTGAGAAATACTGGTATTCGATCTTTGAAGGTCTGATAGAATTCTGCACTAAAACCATCTGGCTTTGGACTTTTTTTTGGGGGGGAGGGGACTTTTAGTAACTTCTATTTCCTTGGTGGTTATGAGAATGTTTAGATAGTTTATATGATCCTAATTTTACTCTGGTACCTGGTATCTGTCTATAAAATCATCCATTTCATCTAGTTTTTCCAGTTTAGGATCTGATGATTTTTTTTGAATGTCCTCAGTCTCTGTTGTTATGTCTCCCTTTTCATTTCTGACTTTGTTAATTTGGATACTGTCTCTGTGCCCTTTTGTTAGTTTGACTGGGGGTTTATATATCATGTTGATTTTCTCAAAGAACCAGCTTTTAGTTTTGTTGATTCTTTGCATAGTTCTCTTTGTTTCTAATTTTCATTATATTCTAGAAAGTCTTTCATTTCTTTCTTTATTTCTTCCCTAACCAAGTTATCATTGAATAGAGAGTTATTCATTTTCCATGAATACGTGTACTTTCTGTTGTTTTTGTTGTTATTGAAGACCAGCCTTTGTCCATGGTGTTCTGATACGATGCATCGGATTATTTCAAACTTCTTGTATCTGTTGAGTCTTGTTTTGTGTCTGATTATTTGGTCAGTTTTGGAGAAGGTACCATGAGGTGCTGAGAGGGTATATTCTTTTGTTTTAGGGTGAAATATTCTGTAGACATCTGTTAAATCCATTTGGTTCATAACCTCTATTAGTTTCAGTGTGTCTCTAGTTTCTGTTTCCATGATTTGTCCATTGGCGAGAGTGGGGTGCTGGAGTCTCCCACATTTATTTTGGAGGATTAATGTGTGTTTTGAACTTTAGTAATCTTTCTTTTACAAATGTGGGTATCCTTGCATTTGGGGCACAGACGTTCAGAATGGAAAGTTCATCTTGGTGGATGTTTCCTTTGATGAGTATGAAATGTCCTTCCCCATCTTTTTTGATAACTTTTGATAAAAAGCTATTTTATTAGATAATGGAATGGCTATTCCAGCTTGTTTCTTGGAACCATTTGATTTGAATTTTTTTTCCAGCCTTTTATACTGAGGTAGTGTCTATCTTTATCACTGTTATGTGTTTCCTGTATGCAGCAAAATGTTGAGTCCTGTTTATGTATCCAGTCTGTTAGTCTACATCTTTATTGGGGAGTTGAATCCATTGTCGTTGAGAGATATTAAAGACCAATGATTTTTGGTTCCCGCTATATTTCTTGTTAGTGGTGGTATCATGTTTGTGTGGTTCTCTTATTTTGAGTTTGTTATGAGATAATTAATTTCTTAGTTTTTTTTCTTGTGTGTAGTTTCCCCCTTTCTTTGGGAACTATCTTTATATTATCCACTGTAGGGCTGGATAAGTGGAAATATATTGTCTAAATTTGGTTTTGTCATGGAACATCTTTGTTTTTCCATATATGGTGACTGAGAATTTTTCTTGGCATAATAGCCTGGAATGGCATTTATGTTCTTTTGGGATCTGTATGACATCTATCCAAGATCTTCTGGCTTTTAGAGTCCCTGTTGAGAAGACTACTGTAATCATGATAGGTCTGCCTTTATATCTTACTTGGTCTTTTTTTCTTACTGCTTTAAATATTCTTTCTTTGTTGTGTACATTTAGTGTTTTGATTTTTTATTAGATATTTTCTTTATTTACATTTCAAATGCTATCCCGAAAGTTCCCTATACCCTCCCCCCTCCCCTGCTCCCCTAGCCACCCACTCCCAATTCTTAGCCCTGGCATTCCTCTGTGCTGGGTCATATAAAGTTTGCAAGATCAAGGGGCCTCTCTTCCCAGTGATGGCCGATTAGGCCATCTTCTGCTACATATGCAGCTAGAGACACAAGATCAGAGGGTACTGGTTAGTTCATATTGTTGTTCCACCTATAGGGTTGCAGCCACTTTCAAATCCTTGGGTAATTTCTCTAGCTCCTCCATTGGGGGCACTGTGTTCCATAAAATAGCTGACTGTGAGCATCCACTTCAGTGTTTATCAGGCACTGGCATAGCCTCACAAGAGGCCACTATATTAGGGTCCCTTCAGCAGAATCTTGCTGGCATGTCCTGGGTTTGGTGGCTGATGATGGGATGGATCCCCAGGTGGGGTATTCTCTGGATAGTCCATCCTTTCATCTTACCTCTAAATTTTGACTCTGTATCTATATCCTTTCATGGGTATTTTGTTCCTTATTCTAAGGAAGAATGAAGGATTCACGTGATAGTCTTCCTTCTTGGCTTTTGTGGTTTTTTTCCCTCTGAGACAATTTTTAATATCATAAAAAACACCAATCTTATAATCATCTTCATTTTGATTATTAAAACAATTCAAAGCAATCAAAACAATCTAAACAGGTATTATCAGTTGAGATAGTCCTCCCCCACCTTTTTCTGTCTTATATTAGCATGATTAATTATTTTAATAGTGAGATCACGGCCTAAGTTTCTATCATCTGTCTAAGATAAGGATAGGCTACTTATACCCTGCTTATGACCTACAATTTAAATCAAAAGTCCCAAAGTGTTTTGTCATCCATGTATTTAACTTCAATTAAATTCTCTTCTATATACTGTGTACTCCTATTTCCAGGGTTTATTTTTGTCATAACAGGCAGAACAATCCCAGAATTCCTGTGCAGACTATGTTCAAAAGAATCCAAGTATTTGCCCTGGCATAGACTTATTCAAATGTTCTTTAAAGCATTTTTTTCATTCAATCTACCTTCTATCTATGTGCCTTTGTTTTTCTGTCTAAGATGAGGTTTTTCCACTTATCCCTTGCTCTTTTTTTTATTATTATTATTTTCTTTATTTACATTACAAATGCTATCCCTAAAGTTCCCTATATCCCCCCCTGCCCCTTTTCCCCTACCCACCCACTCCCACTACTTGACACAGGCCTTCCCTTGTGATGGGTCATATAAAGTTTGCAAGACCAATGGGCCTCTCTTCCCAGTGATGGCCGATTAGGCCATCTTCTGCTACATATGTAGCTAGAGACACAAGCTCAGGGGGTACTGGTTAGTTCATATTGTT
>NC_034592.1:484215-507279 GCF_900095145.1 Mus pahari | reverse complement strand
GATTCTGTTAGCCTCTGGCAGCAGTCCTGTGAGTCCAGCTCTCTCCTGAGTCTCAGTGGTCAGATTACTCTCTGCAGGCAATCTCTCCTCTAGCAGGGAAGGTGCACAGAGGCCTGGCATTCAGATCTGCCTCCTGGCTGAAGATGTAGGCCCCAAACAGGGCCTGTCCCAGAAGATGTATTGCCTCTTCTGTTTACACACTCACCTGCACAGACCAGACATTGAGGGACCCTGGACATAATATGACTCTCTCACCTGCTCTTGCCAACAGAGCTCTCACAGGTGGCCACCTTTCCTCTGTCAAGGAAGGTGCCCAAATTTCTGGAGCCTGAAACAAGGTCTGTCCCAGAAACTAGGTTGCTTCTGTCTGTCCCAAAGGTGTGTGGCTTCTGCAGTCCACACTCTCACCAGTGCAGACTAGAGCCTAGGCAAACCAGAGCAAAGATGGCTCCTTTACCATCTCAGGCAGTGAGAGCCCTTCAGGACAGACACCTCTCCTCTGGCGGGAAAGGTGCCAGGTGTCTGGAGCCAGAAACGGGATCTTTCCCAGAAGCTGTATAGCTTCTGCAGGCCGCCCTCTCCCTGGCAATGCACTGGAGCAAAGATGGCTCTCTTACCAGCTCAGGCACTGAGAACCCTCCCCAGTGTTTTGATTTTTATGTGACTAGACTAATTTATTTTCTTGTTGAATCCATTTGGTGCTCTTTAGGCTTCTTGTATGTTTATGACCATCTCTTTAGGGAAGTTTTCTTCTATGATTTTGTTGAAGATGTTTACTGGCCCTTTGCATTGGGAATCTTCTCTCTTCTATTCCTATTATTCTTAGGTTTGCTCTTTTCATTGTGTCCCAAATTTCTTGGATGTTTTGGATTAGGAGCTTTTTGTACTTTGTGTTTTCTTTGATTGGTGTGTCAATATCTTCTATGGTATCTTCTATGCCTGAGATTCTCTCTTCTATCTCTTGTATTCTGTTGGCAATGCTTGCATCTGTGACTCCTGATCTCTTTCCTAGGTTTTCCATCTCCAGAATTGCCTCCTTCTGTGATTTTATTTTTATTGTTTCTATTTCCACTTTTAGATCCTGAACGGTTTTGTTTAATTCCTTCACCTGTTTGTCTTTTCCTGTATTTCTTTAAGAGATTTATGTTTCTTCTTTAAGCTCTTCTGTCTGTTTACCTCTGCTCTCCTGAATTTCTTTAAGTGAATTACTTATGTCATTCTTAAGGTCCTCTATAATTTTCATGAGATGGGATTTTGAGTTGGAGTCTTCCTTTTCAGATGTATTAGGGTATCCAGGACTTGCTGTGGTGGGAGAACTAGGTTCTGGTGGTGCCAAGTGACATTAGTTTCTGTTGCTTATGTTCTTATGCTTGCGTCTTGCCATCTGGTTATTTCAGGTGCTAACTGGCCTTGCTGACTCTGACTGTATCCTGTCCCCACTATGAGCCTATAAGTCTGGTTGTACTGGACCTCCTGGGAGTCAAACTGTGTCTGGATATAGGAGGGGCTCCAGAATGCCAGCTCTGCTCCAGTCCAAGTTGTGGAATTTCTTATTTTCAGAATTTGGATTATTTTTCCCCTGTTTGTAGGCAATTTCTTCCACTTCATACATTATCCTTATTATCATGAAAGACTGTGTCCTCACTTTATTTCATGTAAAACCTGTCACATCCCATTGTCTTATCTAACCTTTTACATTATGTGCCCTAACATCAATTTTTATTCTGTCCACTTAATAAACTATAATGAAGAAAAACAAATTCAGAATCAAATACGAGACAAAATTAAGATACCCTGCTCTGTTAGAGTGGCTACTGACATCTTGATATGCAAAGCCTCCCCAAAGTCCCTCTCCTTATTTCCTACTACAGACCCTAGGCAATTAGTTCGACCTAACCTCTCTTGATCCCATAGTGCTATATGCTCTAGGCATAGTCTATTATAGAACAAAATCATGAAGTTAAGTACACGGACTTTGGAATCTACCTACATTCAAAACCTCTTCTCCTTTCTAGCTGCATGATTTTGGACAATGAACTAAGCCTTCTTGTGTCTCAATGTCTCTAGCTATAAAATTATGATCATATTTGGTGGCTGTAGGAGTATTTAAAAGGTGCTGATATTTGATTCATTCAGTTAGTAGCAGTGGCTACTGGTCATTTTTTCTTCTGATTATACTGTGAGCAACAGTGTTCTCAATGCTTAGAACAGTGCCTGGTGCCTGTTGTCTGGCTAGTGAAATGCAGAGGGGTAGAGCCAGTCATAGAAAGCACACAGTGACTTTGGTATATGTTTATGGAACTACATGTGCATATTTATGCTGCCCGAAGTGCCAATGCTAAACATTTGCAGGAATGAGAATCACTAGGTGTAAAATGCATGGGCTGTATGTCTTAGGTCTGTAACAAAGTCATCATAATTCCTGAAAATTCCTCCAAGGAGCCCTGATTTAAAATCATATTTTTGTTTCCATTTAACATACTTCATTTTCTGACCAAAAAAATCTTCTATCAATATTTTGCATAGAGATAGCTTAATTTTCAAGAAAGAGGCAACTAAGAGGGACAGTAATGTTTAATGGTGAATGAAGGGAATGGGAGGGCTATTTCATTTTCCAGCTCTGATTGGAGAGTGCTTCAGACTTTAAACAACGTTGCTTCAAAATCTCTGGGCATTCCTTCCCTGATCATGCCGACCCTGGATGTCTTTGGGGTGTCTCCTGCCACATTTTATACAGTGTTTTTTCTTCTCCCTGTAGCTATACTTCCCTTGCTCTCAAAAGTGCCTCATTTTTATGAAAAGTAGAAAAGTCAAAGGAAAGGCAAATCGAGATTTAACAGAAATGTTAAGGGCCCAAGCTTTACCTCCCTTTTGAATCATCTTATTAATACCCATGTCATGACTGGTCGAGAGAAAGGTTTGGTGCCAGTCTCCTCAATCAGTGTTCCTTCGTTTGCTTTCATTAGGGGCCATGTTTCCCTGACAAAGGATAACAAATGGATACTGTTGGTCCCTAATGTGCTCTTGACTACAGATTCTGCACCATTTCTCTGTGAGGCAATTGCAATTATTTGTCATTTTAATATGACTTGGCAGGGAGGTCTGAACAACACGGCTATTATTCATCAATATGTATATCTTGTACTTATATTAATATTAGAACATTGTTATTACTCTTCTCACATTGCATGAGCAAGATAAAATTACACCATGCAGAAAATGCACTAAATGCTTGTCAGCTGGACTCATGGCAAAATAAAGGTAATTTAAGAGCTTGTACCGTTTATATGGTAAATACTAGTGTTCATTGTTATGAAACAGGAAAAAAACCTTACCTTTGCACTACTGAAAAGTATGACAATATGCTTCCAATATTAATTGGAAATAATCTAGCTAATAGTGAAACCCACGCCTTCTAAAGTGTTTCTATACATCCTTTTATATTCTAAAATATCCACATATCTATATTTAGTTATGCGCACACAAGTGTAACTTAGGTTTTACAGTATAATTCTTACCGCTTTGGTTTTGCATCCTTTGGGGGTAGGTATTGAAACCTTTGAGGCTGAGGAATTAGATTTATAAATAAGTAGTAATAGTTTGCCAGCCAACCCTCTCCCCATAGATGTGAATATTATACCATAATCATGATGAATCCAGCAAAACGTCTATCCAATTCTGGGTACTTTCAATTATTCTGAAGTTGTTTTCAATTCTCTTGCCTATTACCAAGCTAGAATTATATAAAAATCAAAGGCATTGAAAATAAATATGCAGATAATAAATTGTTAAAAGGTCACTACCTGCTATGTAAATGGAAAGCAAGGGAAGATTATTACAACCTGTTTCTCATGGTTCAGGCAGAACACATATTCTGCACTAAGAGTTAGAGGACATGAATAGAGTCAACTTTCATGCTTCTCACATAAACAAGACCTGTATCATCAGCTTTCCAAGTAAAAATAAACTTTTAATTCTCAATAATTATTTACCTGGGAAGAAGCTAAATATATTTTTTAAAATATCCACAATGTACAAGAGAATGCAATCAATTCGTTTCAGTTCCTAAGACCTAGACAGGTAGGGCAACAGGTAGCAGCCTCTCATGCAAGACAGAAAGCAAATCCCACGGTCATGCCTGTTTGTTGTTGGGTAGAATGGGAAGGGAGGAAAGAGAAGGAAACCTTCACACCTTGAGACAGCAGTGACAGAACCACTAATTAGGCCACAGGGAATAGATGCCCCAACAGGACACTAGAGGAATATGAGAGCTAATATCAATCTCCTCTTAAAACAGCATGCAAATGTGAGAAGGAAATGTAACCTCCCTTCCTCTGGGAAAGCAAAGGGCCTTTCCACATTCTTCTGCCTCAAAAGATCTCAACTACATAAAAGCAAATTCCACTTCCCCACACAGGACTGACCACACACGCGAAACAACGAATATAGTAAAGTCAGCAGAGTGCAAAGAGCAGGACATCATGGCTAGACTGGCAACCCTGTGTACAGAGCTGTGGGCTGCAGTGTTACTGCCTTGCCAGCCATTTTCTTATTCACTCATAGGAAAACGACTGCAGTTACACAGTGAGAAGGGACTTTATGGTTAAATGTGGAAAAGTGACATTTATTGTGGCTACTATTATTATTAAATTTTTTTCTCACAAATCCAGGGGCTGGAAATGATTTGGAGAAAGAACTTGGAATGGAAATAGCCCGGGTGCAACTGAGTCTTCTCTCTCACACACAGGAGGAGCCAGAGTGTTTGTCTCCACTAGACTCTTTCTTCTGCTTTTGTACAGAGTACTTGCCCCTTGGAGCTTATTTTCTCAATCTAGAAACACTTTCTTCATGGAAATCATAACTATGAGCTCTTATATATAAATTGCATAATAAACTCCCTACTGAGAGTATTTTAAAAATGAATATAGGACTGAAAATGGTTTTAATCAGCCTGCTTTTGTGTTAGGTTAAAATGTGGGATAAACAGCGGACTAGATAGTGTGTAAGGAGACTGAGAGATGCACACCTCTAGTCATGGCTCTGTCACATGTTGAAACAATGAACACAAATGACTTTTCAATACAACTTTCTTACCTGTAGCACGTGAAAATAAAAACATACAGCTCATGTCTCATGACAAGAACTTTAATCTTCCTAGATTCTTTCTGTAGAAGTAATGGAAGTTCCAAAATGAGAAAGAAACCTTGCTGTTGATGCCAGGAACTAGGAAGGATAATTTTCTGAATCTGAGAACAAAAATTGAGAACTGACTCATAGATTTCAGAGCACATTGGTCCAAATTAGTGAGAGCTTTTCCAATGCTTAAATCAAGCCCTTCCTCAATAGGAAAAATCAGAACACTGTGAGGATAGAGTTTCCCTAGGGAAACTCTAAAAGGACTTAAAGCCCACTAGATTCAGACAAGGTCTATCTGGCTATGAAGGTAAGTAACCCTGGGTCACAGGCCTTATAACCAGGAATTATCTAGGTAGTACAGAACCTCAGTGTATGCAAACAGATGGTACAGGATTCAAACGCACCAGGGAGGGAACATGCCAAGTGACTTCTCTCTTCAGAGTGACATTATAGATAACATTTGTGCTCAACATATTAAAAGAATATATATGTGTATTTATATATACATATATTACATATATAATATATATACATATATTATATATTTTAAAAAGAATATTATGTATACATAATTTTGCTGACTACAATTTTTAGGGAAATATGTGTTCACATATATTTATAAACACAGATGACAATGAAGATATACAAATAATATAGAGGATAAAGTAGGAATAGATAGAAAGTTAGTTCCTTATAACAAAAGCCAAAATCTACTAGCTGCTTAAGAAAGGAAAAGCAGTTTTCAGAATGGTGTCTGAGAACTCACAGGATACAAGGAATGTCTGATGGACCTGGTAAAGATAGACAGATAGGAACAGGTCATGGCTAAAGGTCTCAGAAACCAGCACGAGCAGTCCTACCCAGAGCCAGCCCAAGAGACCCAGAGAAACTACAGTATTACTCTCCAACTCTGGAGTGAGCATCCCAGGATTCAAACCCCAAGAGAGCACCTGACCTAAAGAGAGTGTGTCTCCTCCTGGCTGCATCAAGGGATCCTAGGCAGGACACATGTGAACCTGTTGGGAGCAGCAGCAGGCAGAAGATGTGGAAATGAATCTTCATGGGAAGGTTGTCATGGTGAAAACATTTCTCAAAAGAAAACCCATATACTAAGTATGGAAAGAGCCCCCTGAGAACCCATGAAAAGACAAGTATCTGTAACAGTTCCTAAGTACTACCAAAACATGGGGAATTTAGGATACAGAGATGGAGATGGATAGCCATCCTGGTTATTTTTTGTTAGCTTGACACAAGAATTATTTAGAAAAGGAGCCTCAGTTGAGAAAAAGACCCTACCAGATTAGCCTGTTGAGAAGTCTGTGGAACATTTTCTTGAGTAATGACTTAGGTAAGAGGACCCAGCCCACTGTGGGTAGTGCCATTCCCTGGGCAGATAGTCTTGGCTCTACAAAAATAGGCTTAGCAAACCTTGGACAGTAATCCAGTAAGCAGCACATGTCTGGAGGTCAGAAGACAACTTTCAGGAGTACAGCCTTTCCTTCCAGTTTATCAGGCTTCCAAGTACTTTTACCAATGGAGCCATTTGCTGGCCCAGTGAATATTTCTTTAGGGATTGATCTTAAGGAGTTCCAGTCTTCTTCAGAGAGGATATAAAACATGGTCTCTGCCTCAGTTGCTCTATCGAGGTTTCTGCCTTGAGTTCCTGCTCTGACCTCCCTCACTAATCAGCTGTGACTTGATATGTAAGCAAAATAAACCCTTTCCTTCTCATGTGGCTCTTGGTCATGGTATTTATCAAAGCAAAAAAAAAGGCAAACTAAGACGGTGATACAGCTACATCTATAGTTACAGTCAAACTATAGGACATTTGTGGGTGTGTGTTTACATATGTTCACAGACACCTAAGGTAAGATCAGGCATTGGTACCTATTGGTAATCATACAAGGCTGGGGCCCAGAAGAAATTCCAAAGCTGGGTGTGGTGGTACACACTTTAACCCAAGCACTCAGGCAGCGGGGGCGGGGGCGTGGGTGGGGGCGTGGGCGGGGCGGGGGCGGGGGCGGGGGCGGGGGCGGGGGCAGGGGCAGAGGCAGAGGCAGAGGCAGAGGCAGAGGCAGAGGCAGAGGCAGGTGAATCTCTGTGATTTCAAAACTAATCTGGTCTACATAGTGACTTTCAGGATAGTCAGAGCTACAAAGAGAAAACATGTCTCAAAAAGAAAACATGAAAAAAAAGAAAAAAGAAACAACAAAGAAAGAAAGAAAGAAAGAAAGAAAGAAAGAAAGAAAGAAAGAAAGAAAGAAAGAAAGAAAGAAAGAAAGAAAGTCCAAAAGCAAGACAACAGGCCAAGCAAACTGCTTCCTGGTTAATGAAATCCTCAAGGTATTTTTAAATGAGCTCTGCTTGTATATTCATTCAGCCCATATGTTGAAAGTCAGCAAATTATGTAGCACAGTATACAAAATAACCCAGTAAAATAGCATACAAGAGGTGGATACAAAACATACATATACACAAATGTAGGCATTCTACCATTGGGTTTACCACTGGGATGAGAAAGAATTTTGAAGCCATTAAAAAAAAATGTACTTTTCCTTTCTCCCATTTGGACTCTGATATTTTAAATAAGTATGTCTAATAGTTTTTGTCAAATTTTGTTTCTTAAAAATGCTTACAGTTTTTTTCAGTAATTACTCTTTTAAAAAATTATTGTAAAGAAATAAATTGAGTTATAGGAAAATATACACAAAAATATTGAGAGACCAAATTGTTTGGGTTCAGACTCCATTTTGGAAAACCTGAGCTAAGTTTAAACTCAAGTAAACTAACAGGGCTGGTCCAAGGCTTCGGTTTTGAAGTTACCTCTCAAGAAAACCTGAGTCTAGCTCCAGTTTCTAGGCTGCCCACAACAAAACTTACATCTCCAGAGTTATTCTCCCCTCCCCTCAAATCCAGCATTTAACACCAGTTTCCAGGTTAATTCCCAACAAATCTGCACCTCCGTGTTGCAAGCCTGCCCACTGTCTAACAATCAGCAGTTACGAGGAAAGCAGAAGTTCAGTTTATGGTTTGGCTCCCAACACCAGCCAATTATGCGAAAGGCCACAGTAGCCCCACAGTTAGATGCCTAACTAGAAACACTTACCCCTCACTTGACGCTTTTATAAAACCTTGTCCTGATGAGTGTTCGAAGCTTTTTCTCCACCAGAACCATCCTGCAAGTCAGCAATGAATTAAGCACAAGCTAGCTCAAATAAAGACCCTGGTGTGATTACATCAGATTTGGCTCCTGACTGGTGTTTTGTACGTTTCAGCAACTTTTTGGCACAACAATATCAGTGATGTTTGTCCCATTATTGCTGATAAAATACAGGATTTGGATAACTTAAATATAAATTATCTATAAAATTTATCAGGTAAAATTGTCCCAAAAGATTGTAGCTACACAACCATTTCAAATTTCATATTAAATATATACTTTCAAATACAAAAATATAAAAATACTTTTTGAAGAAACATATACTGCAACAAAAATGTACAGATGTTTCAGCAAGAAGCTGCAGCATGTTTACTCAGTGACAAGATTATGGGTGATTTTAATTTTATCCTTTGTATAATTTCACATTATCCAGATTTTCTACAAGGAATGTAGTACTTTGTCAAAAGAAAAAAAAAAAAAAGAAAAAAAGAAAGAAAGAAAGAGTCACTTAAAGGCCTACTGAAATATTAACTAGAAGATTATTTTTTAATGTGTAGAACTTAAAACTTTTATTTTTACTACTCAATACCGAATAAAATTACGATTTTATTCTTGAATTTATTTGAAGGCTTAAATCTCTAATAAAGAAACCTTCATCCTTCTTGCTGTTATTTTATACATTGACATTTAATATTTTAAAGATGCTTTGTATAAAAATAAAATCTAAGAAATCATGGAACCAGCCGGGCATGGTGGCGCATGCCTTTAATCCCAGCACTCGAGAGGCAGAGGCAGGTGGATTTCTGAGTTCGAGGCCAGCCTGGTCTACAAAGTGAGTTCCAGGACAGCCAGGGCTATACAGAGAAACCCTGTCTTGAAAAACAAAACAAAACAAAAGAAAAAACAAAAAAGAAAGAAAGAAAGAAAGAAAGAAAGAAAGAAAGAAAAGAAAAGAAAAGAAAAGAAAAAGAAAAAGAAAAAGAAAAAGAAAAAGAAAAAGAAAAAGAAAAAGAAAAAGAAAAAGAAAAAAGAAAATCGTGGAACCTCTGGAAAATACAGCAAGGATGGTTATTTTTAAGCAAACAATAATAGCATGGTCTGGATTTAAAACAAATTAGGCCAGTTACAGAGTCTTGTTCTTGTGTCAATTCAAAAATACAGATGGATTCAAAGAGTTATAAAGTGTATACCAGTCTGTTGGTTTTAAATGTGAAAGACATACTGGAATTCAAGTCTTAGATCCTGTTCCCTTAATTTAGTGATGTTTTACAAGGTAAAAAAATATAAATGTAAGGCTTGTGTATTTCAAGGATGAACATCAAAATCATAAAAATGTAACTGACAAAATTGAGAAAGGTTTTGGAACTCATATATTTGAATAGAAAGTCAAAAGAGCCCACCACAAATTCTCACTGCACACCCACTGAGTAAGAACCCACCATGGGCTCTCATGTGTGTCCAACTGAGTAAGAGCCCACCATGGGCTCTCACTGTGTGTCCACTGAGTCAGACCCCACCATGGGCTCTCACTGTGCGTCCACTGAGTCAGACCCCACCATGGGCTCTCACCGTGTGTCCAACTGAGTGGCTAAAATAACAATTTTTAAGATAATAAGAAACCTCCAAACTGGCTTTCATAATGTCTCTACTAGTTTAGACTTCCGTGAAATAATGAGACCTGTTACTTTATATTGCTCCATCCCAGTGGGGCAGAGGGTACTGAAATTATAATGAGTGTTGAACAGAACAACATATAAAAGGGTCAGAACTCTAACATGCTCCTGATGAGGTCTCAGAGTGGTGCATTAGCCTTAACAAACAGGCCAAGATTTTGTTAAAATACTTTTCATAAAGATATTTTTATGTCTCAGTAATTCGACTTCTGTGAATAAATCCAACAAAAATGAAAATAGCATACACAAAAACCTGTTATGAATGCTCCGAGTAGTTAAATCCCTAAAACCCAAATGTACATCAGTTGATGAATGATGGACATTCATTAAATGTTGTATATCCAGACAACGGAATAACCACAAGCAACAGAAAGGAAACAAAGTATTGATACAAGAAATAACCTGGATGATATCACCTGAATATATGTGCATGATAACTCTGGTTGCATCGGGTGGCTCCACTCAGAAGGCGAAGGCAGAAAAGTCACCTGGCTAGTCAAGTCTAGTACATGTCTGAAAATGCTAAAATCAAATTAATAAAAAACAAAAAGTCTTGTACTAAGTGAAAGAAGCTGGTCAAAGGACACATGTATTATATGATTACATGCTTGGGTGAACCTAAATAGGTAAGTCTACAGACACAAAACACAGGGTAGTAATTTCCTAGAGTTGTCTAGATAGAAATAGCACTTCAATCAGTTAGAAGGAGAGGTTTTGGTACATAGGGCTGATGAAAATCTTCATTTGACCCTTTTTCACATCAGGAATCCTATATATCTGTATCAAAATGCAAGTTAATTAAACACCTAAAGATAAAATTATAAAGCCAATATGTAGAAGAAAGTGATAGTACATTTTTGTAGAGAAAAAAATCTTTGCAAAAAGAGGAGACAGAACTTAAAATCCATAGAGAAAAAAATATTAAAACAATATAGTGTGTAAAATTTCAAATGGCAAATAGAGCATCAGCCCTATTCAAAGATAACTCGGTGACAGACTAAGAGAAGCAGCCTTCGTATATAATTAGCTGTCAATCAAGAAAGCACAATAACCACCCAGCCAAACCTGGTGGTGAACTGATCTAAGTCTAGGTGATGTGGGGGCTGAAGCAGGAGGATCACAGACCTGCCGGTGCTACAGTGTGAGCCCAAAGTAAACCTGCCAAACTCAGTAAGACCTGAAACAAACAAGCAAACAAACAACAAAAATGCCAGAGTACCCAGCGTGCTCACCCGGCAGGTGGGAGGTTCTGAGCTCAACTTCTAGAACTGAAAAAATAGAATGACAACCTAGTAGAAAATTAAAGAAGAAAAAGAGACATTCATAGAAAAGGAAATGCAAAAGGATATATAAAAGCAACAGATATAAACTTATAAACATGGGGAGAGCAGATGGAAGCTGACAGATTTAATCAGAATAACAAGCTTCAAACCTCGAAAGTGAAGCAGTGATTTAAAGCATCCGTTACTTCTCCAAGGTCTGTTCCAGCCCTGAAAATCCAAATATTATATCAAGGTTATTCCCAATATTAATGCTGTCTCTTTGAGATGAGACAAACAACAGACATAAATCTTCAACCCATTCTACATTGGTTGTAGCTGCAAATAAGTCAATTGCATAGATCAGTGCTGGGATTTAAAAATCTGAACAAGGTGCAGTGCCTGCAGAGGCCAGAAGAGGGCAGAGCAGGTTCCTAGGATTGGACACACAGGGTTGTGAGCTACCGAGCACGGGTGCTAGAAACTGAACTTCAGTACTGTATAACAAAACACCCATAAAAGGATATAGGTACAGAGACAAAATTTAGAGCTAAGATGAAAGAATGGACTATCCAGAGACTACCCCATCCGGGGATCCATTCCATTATCAGCCACCAAACCCAGATACTAATGCACATGCCAGCAAGATTCTGCTGAAGGGACCCTGATATAGCAGCCTCTTGTGAGTGCCTGGCAAACACAGAAGTGGATGCTCACAGTCATCTATTGGATGGAACACAGGGCCCCCAATGGAGGAGCTACAGAAAGTATCCAAGGAGCTGAAGGGGGCTGCAACCCTGTAGGTGGAAAAACAATATGAACTAACCAGTAACCCCTGAGCTCGTGTCTCTAGCTGCATATGTAGCAGAAGATGGCCTAGTCGGTCATCATTGGGAAGAGAGGCCCCTTGGTCTTGCAAACTTTATATGACCCAGCACAGGGTAAAACCTTTATATGACCCAGCCAGGGCCAAGAAGTGGGAGTGGGTGGGTAGGGGAGCAGGGGTGGGGGGGAGGGTATAGGGAACTTTCGGGATAGCATTTGAAATGTAAATAAAGACAATATCTAAGGAAATAAAAAAGAATAATACACACTCTTAGCCACTGAGCCATCATCGTTTCAGTCCCAGTCAGAGACTTTGTTACTGGTTTAATGTACAAGCTCTAACCAAAGAAACTTTTAAGAGGAAAATAATCTGTTTTGATGACGTTACTTTTTATTAAATTCATGTGGAGGTTGGGGTGTACGAGTGCTACCACATGACACATACGTAGACTTCAGAGGACAATCTATGAGAGTCGCTTCTTTCACCATGTGGGCCCTGGGGATTGACATCAGGTTGTCATCTTGGTGGTAAGTACCCTTATCCATTTGAGCAATCTCATTGACCTTAATAAAAATATCCCCTAACATTGTTAAGGCATCTGGAATTAGATGGGAACTTCTGTACTGAATTAGGCAATGGTACTGAGACCTATGTTGGGAATGAGCTTGATAATTTCCAGTGGTAGAAGAGTTCATTACTTAACCTGTCCTAAAGGCAGATTCAGATAAGTTCAGTATCATTTGAGAGAAATTTAAAACATCGCATGAGGTGCATTCTAGATACATATTGAACATGCTGATGGTGTATCTTTATGGCTTATGTGGAATTGTCAAAAAGAAAAAAAACCATAAGCTCTGTTAAAATACTTAATGTAGGAGCATAATACAAATTAAACTAGCATTACACAATTCCTGACAATGCATCACACTTAGCATTAAAATCTTATGTTTTCTTAATGTTAGATTATTTTTGTGCATCTAGAATATTGATGAGGATGGTTAATGAGATAGTTCATTGGATCGTTGATATAATGTTTGCCTAGTATATACAAAGAAGTGGGCTTAGTTCCCAGAACCAAAAGCTAATTAATAAAATACTAGTGAAGAAATATCAGGATATGAAGTAGATGGCCTCAGAGGAACACTGCCGGAAGTGTTCACATATGCACACTTGCACACACATGCACATCCACGCAGATCATTTTATGCAGTGCTACCTAGTCAAACCTCCTAACTGAAGTTCTTTAGGTTCCTTTTGTGTTCCTAAGATAATGCTCAGGGTTCCTAACACAGATCACCTGCCAAGCATGCTCTGGTATGTGTAGAGAATGCAGCTACACTACAAGCACCTTGCAAAACCAGACACCTTTCTTCAAT
This sequence comes from Mus pahari, assembly GCF_900095145.1. NCBI lineage: Eukaryota > Metazoa > Chordata > Mammalia > Rodentia > Muridae > Mus > Mus pahari. The sequence continues at coordinate 493,849 of NC_034592.1, read as the reverse complement.
TTCTCTGAAGAAATAAAATCATGATTCCATCTCAGACCAAGAAAATAATTTCTCACTTGTACAAAGTAAAGGCTGGACCAGTACATTCAACTGAGTGATGTTAGGTAAAACATTAGCTAAATGTGCTTAACAATAGAAATATGTATCATGGAAGGAAAATCAGGAATCAGTTTGAGCAGCTTAAAACCTTAATGATGATGAGGACAGGGAACTGGGTAACAAACTTGCTCGATTTGCATCCACAGCAATCATGTGAAAGCCAGGTGGGCATGGCTGCCAAGCTGTATTTCCATAGCTCAGGAGGTAAAGACAGGGGGTTCCCACGCCAAGCGTCCTCCCTGTCTCAATGTTAGACAGGGAGATAAGTAATCAAGGAAAATATCGACCTCTGATTTTATATATATATATATATATATATATATATATATATATATATATATATATATATATACAAGAGCACTCATACCCCAGTGTGTGCACTACACTCATAAGTATGTAAACAAATTTAGCTGTCATATATTTGTCTTTTAACCACAGGGAGAGCAACTTCTTGAGGACATTCACTGTTAAATATCATAAAAGAACTGGATGTGGTTCACAGGGATGGTGTTTCACAGCTGCTTATTTAGAACAAGGACAGAAATAGTGACAAAGAAACTTTTCGCTTTCATTTTATTTATTTTATTTAACTATTTTTAAAGTTCAATGCCATAAAAGAAATTTATTACCTGATTGTCCTTTGCTCTTTTTTAATGAAGCTCAATATAAATCTTATTTTAGCTGTACAGAAATTGTTCTAGTTCCTGTGGAAGGTCGTTAAAGCCTAATTAACTTTTAGGCTATTTCTTATAGCACAGAGTAAAGAAAGAACATTTTGTTTATTTAAACATGCATTGAGTTTCCTACAATTTCAAAATCAAATATATATGCAATGAATCATACATACATCATCTATTTATGAAAAAATTATTCTATAAAAATTAAGTTGACATACATGAAAGTTCAGTACATAAAATTATTTACTATAAAAATGGTGTCAGGTTAGTTCCATTAGAACATAATTAACGTTCTTTTCAATAATAAAAAGTACAGCCTGTAAAAATAGAGGAATATCAGAACACAAAAACACAATTCATGGAAATAGACAATTGCCCCAAGGCAGGCACTGTACATTAACATCATTTATAATTTTTTTTAAAAAAATCATGTGGGCAGAGGAAAATGTTCCACTTAAATTAGCAAGGATAGCCCATCCTACACCTATCTTCCCTGCCTACTGAGTCTTCTGGAACACCCCTAGTTATCCTGAGCAGCTTGCTATCTTCACTGGACACCCATTCTCCCAACACCTCTCAGCCCACCTTTATCAGACCTGAGGATCCAGAAACATATAGCCCAAGGACACCTATCAGAAGCCTACCACATCAGGATCATCAAGGTCAAGCTCCATCCCAATACCTACTACAAGAGGAACATCCAGGGACTACTAAAGCCATCCAGATGACTAAAGGCCCTGAAAAGAACACAATCAACAAAAGCTAGGGCAATATGACATCCTCAGAGCACGGCTACCCTACCTCAACAAGCCCTGATATCCTACCACAACCAAAGCACAAGAAAATGACCTTAAGTCTAATCTAATAAAGATAATAGAGGCCATTAAAGAGGAAATTAATAAATCCCTTAAGAAAATACAGGAAAGTACAATTAAACAGGTGAAGGAAATAAATAAAACTGTTCAAGACCTGAAAATGGAAATAGAAGCAGTAAGGAAAACACAAACTGAGGGAATCCTGGAGACGGAAAACCTAGGGAAGAAAACAGGAACAAAAGATGCAAACATCATCAACAGAATATAGAGATGGAAGAGAAGATCTCAGGCATAGAAAATATAATAGAAGAAATTGATACATCAGTCAAAGAAATTGTTAAGTCTAAAAAATTCTTGACACAAAACATCCAGGAAATCTGGGCAACCATGAAAGAACCTAAACTAATAATAATAGGAAGGAGCTGGAGAGGTGGCTCAGCAGTTAAGAGAAATAACTGCTTTTCCAGGGGTCTTGAGTTCAATTCCCAGAAACCACATGGTGGTTCACAACCATCTGTAATGGGATCTGATGCCCTCTTCTGGTATGTCTGATGACAGCTACAGTGTACTCACATAAATAAACAAACCTTAAGAAGAAGAAGAAGAAGAAGAAGAAGAAGAAGAAGAAGAAGAAGAAGAAGAAGAAGAAGAAGAAGAAGAGGAGGAGGAGGAGGAGGAGGAGGAGGAGGAGGAGGAGGAGGAGGAGGAATTGAAGAAGATAAAAAGTTCTGGATCCAAGGACCAGAAAATATTTTCAACAAAATTATAGAAGAAAACTTTCCCAACCTAAAGAAAAAGATTCCTATAAACACAGAAGAAACATATAGAACACTAGTTAGACTGGATGAAAAAAGAAAATTGTCTCAACACATAATAATCAAAACACAAAATTTACAGATCAAAGAAAGAATATTAAAAGCAGCAATACAAAAAGGCCAAGTAACATACAAAGGCAGCTTTTTCAGAATTATACCTGACTTCTCAACAGAGACTCTAAAATCTATAAGGGCCTGGACAGAAATCTTGCAACCAGTAATAAACCACAGAGGCCAACCTAGACTAATATATCCAGCAAAACTCTCAATCACTATAGATGGAGAAAACAAGATATTTCAAGACACATCCAAGTTTAAACAATATCTATCCACAAATCCATCCCTACAGAAAATACTAGAAAGAAAACTCCAACCCAGGAAGGATAACTCCATCCAAGAAAATACAGGAAATAAGTGATTCCATACCAGAAAAAATAAGGGAAAGACACAAATACAAACACACACACACACACACACACACACACACACACACACACCACTAACATGAAAATAACAATCACTGGTCATTAATATCTTTCAACATCAATGGACTCAATTCTACCATAAAAAGACACAGGCTAACAGAATGGATGAAAAACAGGATCCATCTTTCTGTTGCATATAAGGAACACACCTCAACAATAAAAATAGACATTACATTAAAGAACTGTAGAAAATTCTCCAAACAAATAGACCCAAGAAACAAGCTGAAGTACACATTCTAATATGTAGCAAATAGACTTTCAACCAAAATTAATCAAGAGACAGAGAAGGATACTTAATATACATCAAAGGGTAAACCTACCAAGATGATATCTCAATTCTGAACATCTATGTTCAAACCCAAGGGCACCAACATTTGTAAAAGAAACATTGCTAATGTTTAAATTTCACATTGAACTCCACACATTAATAGTAGAAGATTTTATCACCCTGCTTTCATCAAGTAACAGGTCATGCAGACAAAAACTAAACAGAGAAATAATGAAACTAGCAGAGATTATGAATCAAACGGACCTAACAGACATCTACAGAATATTTCACCCAAACACAAAAGATTATACCTTCTTCCTAGCACATCATCCATCCCTCTCCAAAATTGACCATATAGTAGCTCACAAAGCAAGCCTCAACTGATGCAAGAAAAGTGAAATAATGCCTAGTACATTATCAGACTACTATAGATTAAAGCTGGACTTCAACAACAAGAAAAGCCTGCACACTTTTAAAAACTTAACAACTCTTTACTCAATGATTTCTGAGTCAGGAATGAAATTAAAGACATTGTAGAATTCAATGAAAGTGAAGGCACAGCATATCCAAATGTACAGGACACAATGAAAACAGTGCTAAGAGGCAAGTTCATAGCACTAAGTGCCTCCATAAAGAAATTAGAAAGTTCTCATACAAGCAATTTCAAAGTACACTTGAAAGCTTTAGAACATGAAAGGAAAAGACAAAGAGAACGTACCAAAAAGGATTAGGAGGCAGGAAATAATCAAAATCAGGGCTGAAAACAATCCAATGGAAACAAAGCAAACAATACAAAGAACCAAAAAAAACAAAAATCTTGTTCTTTAAGAAAATCAATAAGATAGGCAAACCCTTAGAACCAAACTAACCAAAAGACAAAGAGGGAGTATCCAAATAAACAAAAGCAGAAATGAAAAAAGACATAGAATGTAGACACTAAGGAAATTCAAAGAATCATTAGGTCTTACTTCAAAAGCCTGTACTTCACAAAATTGAAAGGTCTTAATGAAATGGATGGTTTTCTAGACAGATACTGCTTACCAAAGTTAAATCAAGAGCAGGGAAACTATTTAAACAGCCCTATAATTCCAAAGGAAATAGAAGCAGGCATTAAAAGTTTTCGAATTCCCCTGCCCCCCAAAAAAGTCCAGGGCAAGATGGTTTTAGTGCAGTATTCTAAAAGTCTTTCAAAAAAGAGCTAACACAAATACTCCTCAAACTGGAACAGAAGGAACACTGTCAAACTCATTCTATCAGAGCCACAGTCACTCTGACATCTAAACTACACAAAGACTCAGCAAAGGAAGAGAATTCAGACCAATTTCTCTTATAAACATTGGTGCAAAATGCTCCAGAAAATACTTGCAAACTGAATCCAGGAACACATCAAAGATATCATTCACCACAATCAAGTAGGCTTTGTCACAAGGATGTAGGGATGGTTCAATATATGAAAATCTATCAATATATTCCACCATATACAAAAAACAAACTGAAAGAAAAAAACATCATCTCACTAGATGCTGAAAAGGCCTTTGACAAAATCCTACACTCCTACATATTAAAAGTATTATAGAAATCAGGAATAAAAGGTACATACCTAAACATAATAAAAGCAATATACAGTAAGCCAATAACCAACATCAAATTAAATGGAAAGAAACTTAAAGCATTTTCATTAAAATAAAACTAAAGTGGACATACCAAAGCTGTCCACTCTGCCCCTATCTCTTCAACATATTATTTGAAGTTCTAGCTAGATCAATAAGACAACTAAAGTAGATCAAGGGGATACAAATTGATAAGGAAGACATCAAAGAATTGATGTTCACAAATGATATGATAGTATACATAAGTAACCCAAAAATTCTACCAGAGAACTCTTACTGCTGATAAACACCTTCAGCAAAGTGGCTAGAAACAAAATTAACTCAAAGAAATCAGTAGTCTTTCTTCATACAAACAATAAATGGGCCAAAAAAGAAATTAGGGAAACAGCACCCTTTAAAATAGTCACAACTAATGTAAAATATCTTGGTGTAACTCTAACCAAGCAAGTGAAAAACATGTATGACAAGAATTTCAAGTCCCTAAAGAAATAAATTGAGGAAGATATCAGAAGATAGAAAGAACCTTCATGCTCATAAATAGGTAGGATTAACAGTGAAAATGCCATCTTACAAAAAGCAATGTAAGACTCAAGACAATTGCCATCAAAATTCTGACACAATTTTTTAAAGACCTTGATGAAGTAATTTTCAACTTCATGTAGAAAAAAAAAACAAGTATAATTAAAACAATCCTGAACAGTAAAGGAACTTCTGAAAGTTTCACCATCCCTGATCTCAAGCTCTACTACTGAGCAATAAATAGTAAGAAAAACTGCACTCCATTGGTATAGGAACAGACAGGTTGCTCAGTGGCTCAGTGGAATCAAACTGAAGATCCTGAAATAAATCCACATACCTACAAACACTTGATTTTTGATTTTTTTTTTTGCTTGGTTGGTTGGTTGGTTGGTTTTTGGTTTTTTGAGACAGGGTTTCTCTGTATAGCCATGGCTGTCCTGGAACTTACTTTGTAGATGAGGTTGGCATCGAACTTGATTTTTGACAAAGAAGTTAAAAGTATACAATGGAAAAAAAGAAAGCATCTTCAACTTACTGTATGTCTGTACCTAGAAGGATGCAAATAGGACCATATCTATCACCCTGCACAAAATTCAAGTTCAAGTGGATCAAAGATCTCAACATAAAACCAGACACACTGAATCTAATAGAAGAAAAAGTGAGGAATAGTCTTGGATTTATTGGTATAGTAGACAACTTCCTGAACAGAATACCAATGGCTCAGGCTCTAAAATCAAACATTAATAAATGGGAGCTCGTGAAACTGAAAAGCTTCTGCAAGGCAAAGGACATAGTTAATAGAACAAAACATCAGTCTACAGATTGGGAAGGGATCTTCACCAACCCTACATCTGACAGAGGGCTAATACTCAAAATTTATAAAGGACTCAAAAAGTTAGACACCAATAACCCAATTTAAAAATGGGGTACAGAGCGAAACAGAATTCTCAACAGAGAAATCTCAAATGGCTGAGAGGCCCTTAAAGAAATGTTCAAAGTCCTTAGTCATCAGGTATATGTAAATCAAAACGACCTGTCAGAATGGCTAAAATTAAGAAAAGCAAGTGACAGCTAACCTGGCCAGGATGTAGAGCATGAAACTCGCTCTTGTGTACAACCACTTAGGAAATCAATTTGGTTGTTTCTCAGAAAACTTAGACTTGTTCTTCCTCCAGACCCTCCATACCACTCCTGGGCATACACCCATAAGATGACCTGCTATTCCACGGGGACACTTGCTCAACTATGTTCATAGCAACTTTCTTTGAAATAGTCAGAAACTAGAAATAGCTTAGATGTCTCTCAACTGAAGAAAAGATAAAGAAAATGTGGTACATCTACGCAATGGAATACTATTCAGCTATTACAAACAAAGTCATTATGAGTTCCATAGGTAAATGGATGGAACTTGAGAATATCATCCTGAGAAAGTTAACCCAGTCCCAAAAAGGCATGCATAGTATGCATTCACTTAAAAGTGGATATTAGAACATAGCTTCTGGGACAGGCCCAATTTCAGGCCTTCATCTTCAGCCAGGAAGCAGATCTGAAGTCCAGACATCTGCACACCTTCCCTGCCAGAGGAGAGGTGGCCACTTGGAAGGGCTCTGACCACAAGAGTAGGTGAGAGAGCCATCTTGTATCCCAGGTCCCTCAGAGACCAGTCTGCCCAGGAGAGCAGGCAGACCGCAGAAGCAACAAAGCTTCTGGGACAGGCCCCGTTCCAGGTCTTCATCTTCAGCCAGGAGGCAAATCTGAGCTCCAGACCTCTGTGCACCTTCCCTGCAAGAGGAGAGCTTGCCTGCAGAGAGTGCTATGACCACAAGTACTCAAGAGAGAGTTGGACTCCCAGGAGTGCTGACAGAGGCTAACAGAATCACAGGAAGACCAAGCAGTCATATACAGCTATAACAACTAATGCCAGAGATTACCAGATGGCAAAGGCAAACTTAAGAATCTTACTAACAGAAACCAAGACTGCTCACCATCATCAGAACCCAGCACACCCATCTCAGCAAGTCCTGGATACCACAACACACCTGAAAAGCAAGATTTGGATTTAAAAGCATACCTCATGATGCTGGTAGAGAATTTTAAGAAGGAAATTAATAACTCACTTAAAGAAATACAGGAGAACACAGCTAAACAGGTAGAAAGCATTAAAGAGGAAGCACAAAAATCCCTTAAAGAATTACAGGAAAACATTGCTAAACAAGTAGAAGCCCTTAAAGGAGAAACACAAAAATCCCTTAAAGAATTACAGGAAAACACAAGGAAACAGGTGATGGAATTGAACAAAACCATCCAAGATCTCAAAAGGGAAGTAGAAACAATAAAAAAAACCCAAAGGGAGACAAACCTAGAGATAGAAACCCTAGGAAAGAAGTCAGGAACCATAGATGCGAGCATCAGCAACAGAATACAAGAGATGGAAGAGAGAATCTCATATGCAGAAGATTCCATAGAGAACATGGACACAACAATCAAAGAAAAGGCAAAATGAAAAAAGATCCTAACTCAAAACATCCAGGAAATCCAGGAAAANATGAGAAGACCAAACCTATGGATAATAGGAGTAGGTGAGAATGGAGATTTTCAACTTAAAAGGTCAGCAAATATCTTCAACAAAATTATAAAAGAAAATTTGCCTAATCTAAAGAAAGAGATGCCCATAAACATAAAAGAAGCCCACAGAATTCCAAATAGACTGGAACAGAAAAGAAATTTCTCCTGACAATTATAATCAGAACAACTAATGCACTAAATAAAAATAGAATATTGAAAGCAGTAAAGGAAAAAGGTCAAGTAACATAAACGCAGGACTATTAGAATTACACCAGACTTCTCACCAGAGACTATGAAAGCCATAAGATCCTGGAGAGATGTTATAAAGACCCTAAGAGAAAACAAATGCTAGCCCAGACTACTATACCCAGCAAAACTCTCAATTACCATAGATAGAGAAATCAAAGTATTCCATGACAAAACCAAATTCATACAATATCTTTCTACAAATCCAGCCCTTCAAAGGATAATAAAGGTAAAACAACCAACACAAGGACAGAAACTACACCCTAGAAAGGGCAAGAAAGTAATCCTTCAACAAACCTAAAATAAGGCAGCTGCAAGAACAGAATCCAAACTCTAACAAAAATAACAGGAAGCAACGATTACTTTTCTTTAATATCTCTTAATATCAATGGACTCAATTCCCCAATAAAAAGACATAGACTAATAGACTGGCTACACAAACAGAACCCAACTTTTTGCTGCTTACAGGAAACTCACCTCACGGAAAAAGACAGACACTACCTCAGAGTGAGAGGCTGGAAAACAATTTACCAAGAAAATGGTCCAAAGAAACAAGCAGGAGTAGCCATTCTACTATTGAATAAAATTGACTTCCAACCCAAAGTTATCAAAAAAGACAAGGAGGGGCACCTCATACTCATCAAAGGTAAAAATCTACCAAAATCAACTCTCAATTCTGAATATCTATGCTCCAAATGCAAAGGCAGCAACATTCATTATAGAAACTTTAGTAAAGCTCAAAGTACACCTTGCGCCTTACATAATAATAGTGGGTGACTTCAACACCCCACTCTTATCAATGGACAGATCCTGAAAACAGAAACTAAACAGAGACACATGGACAGTAACAGAAGTTATGATAGAAATGAATTTAACTGATATCTACAGAATATTTTATCCTAAAACAAAAGGAAATGACATCTTCTCAGCACCTCATGGTACCTCCTTCAAAACTGACCATATAATCAGTCACAAAACAGGCCTCAACAGATTAAAAAAATATTGAAATTATCCCATGCATCCTATCAGATCACCATGGACTAAGGCTGATCTTCAATAACAGCATAAATAACAGAAAGCCAATATTCACGTGGAAACTGAACAACCCTCTACTCAATGATACCTTGGTCAAGGAAGAAAAAAAGAAAGAAATTAAAGATTTTATACAGTTTAATGAAAATGAAGCCACAACATACCCAAATTTATGGGACACAATGAAAGCAGTCCTAAGAGGAAACCTCCTAGCCCTGAGGGCCTCCAAAAATAAACTAGAGAGAGCATACACTAGCAACCTGACTGAACACCTAGAAGCTCTAGAACAAAAGGAAGCAAATTTACCCAAGCTTAGTAAACAGCAGGAAATAATCAAACTCAGGGCTGAAATCAACCAAGTGGAAACAAAAAAGAATTATTCAAAGAATCATCCAAACCAAGAGCTGGTTCTTTGAGAAAATCAACAAGATAGATAAACCCTTAGCCAGACTAACTAGAGGACACAGGGACAGTATTCTAATTAACAAAATCAGAAATGAAAA
>NC_034592.1:476512-484204 GCF_900095145.1 Mus pahari | reverse complement strand
AGCAGAAGATGGCCTAATCGGCCATCATTGGGAAGAGAGGCCCCTTGGTCTTGAAAACTTTATATGACCCAGCACAGGGGAAAGCCAAGAAGTGGGAGTGGGTGGGTAGGGGTGCAGGGTGGGGGGAGCGTTATAGGGGACTTTTGGGATAGCATTTGAAATGTAAAAAAAAAAATAGAAAAAAGTGGATATTAGCCATAAAATATAGAATATCCATGCATCACTCTACACAACCAAAGAAGCTAAACAAGAAGGAAGTCGCAAGAGAGGATGATTGAATTTCACTTTCTAGGTGAATAAAATGTTCTTAGGGGGCAGATGGAGGGAGTGAACTGGGTGGGAGAAGGGATGAGGATATAAATGGGGTGTTCAGAATCAGATGTGGGGAGAGACAGGAGAAATAGCCATATGGCCATGAGAATTAATGGAATTCTGCAGATCTATATGGGGGTGGGGGGCGCATCTTGAGGATGTGCCAGAGACCTGGGATAGGGAAGGCTCCCAAAAATCAATAGGGGTAACCTTAGCTGAGAATCACAGCACTGTGGATATGGAAGCTAGAGAGGCTACCTCCAGTATTCAAGCAGGAATCCCAGTGGAGCATTAGGTACACCAATCATCCCATGAAATTTTTACCCCAAAATTTATTCTGACTACAACAAATGCAGGTGTGGAGGATGGAGCAGAGATTGAGGGAATAGCCAAGCAATAACTGACCCAACTAGAGACCCATCCATGGACAAGTACCAATCCCTAACACAATTAATGATATTCTTTTATGCTTGTAGACAGGAGCTTTGCATGGCTGTCCTCTGAGAGGCTCTACCCAGCAGTTACAGAGATGCCCCTTCAGCCAACCATTAAATGGATCCTGAGGACTCTTATGGAAGAATTGGGTGAAAGATTGAGGGCCCTGAATGGGATAGGAACTCTACAGAAAGACCAACAGAGTCAACTAGCCTGAACTCTTCGGGGCTCTCAGACTGAACCACTAATCAAAGAGCATACACAAGGTGAACCTATAGCCCCCCCCCACACCACACATATGTAACAGGTGTGCAGCTCCGTCTTCATGTGGGTCTCAAGCAACTGGTGTGTGGGCTGTCCCTAAAGCTGTTGCTTTTCTATGGAATATGTTGCTCTAGCCAGGCTGCCTCATCTGGCCTCAGTAGGAGAGGATGTCCCTAACTCTGCAGGAACTTGATGTGCCAGGCTGGGGGGTACCCAATGAGCCCTCCACTTTCTCAGAGGAGTGGGGATGAGGTGAGGGACTGTAGGAAGGGGGAATGGGAGATGGGGTAGTGATCAGGATGTAAATTGAATAAATAAATTTTTTTAAAAAGAGATCAGAAAAAGAAATTAAAATAATAAATTAATTCATTAAAAGGACAAAATTATAATACTAATTGCTGGCAAGCAAGTGCAGAATTCAAGACTTCCATGATCAGTGGGTTGTTTGATGTTATATTGGCTCATCAAACCTTTACCTACTTGAGAGCTTCCAACTATAGAATGTTCAGATCAAGGGAGTCATCTGTCTGCTTACTGGTCGCATATTTGTACTAAAATGCTGAAATGCTTCCTGCTGCCTTTCACAGAAAGCCACCATTGTCTTTACCTATAATCACCTTATTGTGGAGAGCTTTCTTCTTGTAAATGTATTTCCATGACCATTGAACAGACACTCTCTTTTCTTTCCCTCTACCCTCCTCAGCATCTCAGCACCCTTCCATGGCCTCTGCCTCAGCTCCTGCCTCCAGGTATAGCCCTGTTTGTATCTCTGTCCTGCCCTTCCTCCAGTGATGGACTATGATCTGGAAATGGGAGCCAAATCAACCATTTCTCCCCAACTTGCTTTTTGATCCTGGTGCTTCGTAGCAGCAATAAAAAACCCTCACTAATACAGGAAGGATGCCTGGGTGGACACTTGAAGAGATAGAGGAAAAGAGAAAGATTGGTAGATGATGGGTGTACGCATGAGTAAGAAGTTAGATGGGAGATTTACAAATAGCTGAATCATCACACAGGTTTCTCTACACTCATCGTCCTTATTCAAAGTTAATATCATCTAATTGTGGAATCATAGATGAGGACAAGCTCTGATTTTAAAAGGCAACACTAAAAGTCATGGTTAAAATATTAACATTGACGTTAATGTAAGATATTCTAACAGTCCCTTTATCGGAAAGTGAATATAGGATAACATTTTAAAAATAAAATCAGCAGTAGCTATTCTTTCCTTTTTCACACTCAAAACTCTTGTGTGGTTATAAAACACAAATAATTTCAACATATAGAATTTTATTTATTTAGATAGGATTCACATGGATTTATATATTAATAAATCCCTGAATTAATTTATATCTCAGTTCACAATGTACTTAAACATAATAAGGCAGGTTTCAAGTATTTTGACGATTTTTTATATATTAAAGGAATTTAAAGTTTTCTCTAGAAGACACAGTCAATAGCCTCTAAAATAAACCATAAAAATGCACTCAACCTTTGGATACTCATGAGAATACTTTATTTGATCTTGGAAAAATATATAGGCAATGTAGCTTTCAAGATGATTTATTAGGGGTTATTGTTACAGTGTTCAATATTGTTCAGTACTGAACTAGTCTACCGATTACCACTCTCCACCCAGTGTCACTTCTATCATGTGCTTTTATTTACCTCCTGAGGCAAAAACATATTAATTGGCTTAGAGAAGCTTGAACTCTCTTTTATCAATGACAAATTTCATCAAAACGAAGTTATCCCAGGAACTGTAGTTCCAGAACAGAAAAGATAAAGAAAGAAAGAAAGAAAGAAAGAAAGAAAGAAAGAAAGAAAGAAAGAAAGAAAGAAAGAAAGAAAGAAAGAAAGAAAGAAAGCATGATCTGCTTGGGTTTTCTAAGATTTGAGACTTAGAAACCAACAGCATAAAAGGCAAATACATCTCAGTAAGCTGAGACTTGTATCTGCATATATACACATTCACCAGCTTAAAAGTCCCAAGAATGAATGTGCAGACACACACATGTCCTCAGTCTGTGTTTTCACACTGTATCTGTATGAGTATGCAGTTGTCTACTAGTTGAGTTGGTTATTGGCTCCATGAGCCCTGTGATAACCAATCTATAGAGGCTCAAGTTCCTTCAGAGTGTAGTATGGAATAGGGAGATGAATCACTCTTAACCTCCTGCTCTTGCAAAGGACCAGAATTCAACTCCAAAATCCAACATCAGGAAGCTCACAGACCTCCAACTCTGTTCCAGGAGAATATTGTGCCCTCTTCTGGCCTTGGTGGGTACTGCATTCACATGGTCTAACCCTCCCCACCCTACCTCACACAAAAGGAAAATAAATGTTAAAAAATGTAGTATTTTCATATAACCTAAATGCATCTCTGCATACATTTTTAATATCCTGAAGCACATAAAATACCTATACAATGTAAATAAACTGCAAGTGGTAAATACCAAATGTTTTAAGAATAATGATAAGAAGGAAGTAGCTATATAAGTTCACTACAGAAAAATTAAAAAAAAATTCAATTCACATTCCTTAAACTTCCACTTGTGCCATCAACACAGAAGGCCAACTATATATGCATATTCAGCAAGTGCAGATGGATGTTACAGAACCCAAATATAATTTTGAAGAAATGATAATGTGTATGAAGTCAGTCAGAAAGTCTATAAAATGGGTAGCATATATAACATACATATTTTTAATCCTAGCTTTGGGAAAGTAAGCAAACCTGCTTTATTCTTCTGTTTTATGTTTTTCATAGAATCCTTGCCAAATTATTAACACATTAAATTTATGAAACATTGCAGTCAGTTTTGAAATAATTTGTAGCTAACTTCATGATCTTGCTAACTTTAAAAACTTAGACTAATAGTGCATTATTTATATGGGACTATTTATTTAAGTATTCATTTTACAGTGTTATATTGTTTATGAATAATACACATGAAATAATTTTTGTCACAGAAATTGTACTCCTGAATATGTTTTACCCTTACATGTATCACTATTTCAAAACTAGAATCTAACAGTGAAATTGTTTTTCTCAAAGAGCCAAACACTCTTGTTATATAAACCAAATATTTACCATAGATAGAGACCCTCTCTGTAAGTTTCATTCTGTTGCAAATCAACAGAGCTCTCCTGAATTTTAATGAGACTGGTAATATATAAATTAGGTGGGCACATATAGAAGGTAAAGTGAATTGTTTAAAGGAAATTGTAGCTGTTCTCTTCCAATAAATTCTCAGCCTAGGATCAGTGTGACATCTTTCGTAGACTTAAATTGTGGGCAACACTTTGTTGCTCTTTCCAATACGGACTTGTTTTTGTTTTAATCTCCCTTTTATATCAAACTGAGCAAAAGCACCCACAGATGTTGACCTTCATGTCTCTCCCCCCTCCCCTCTGGAAGGCTGAGGGTATTTCACAGGAGCTTCATTCTGAAGACAAAAGGCGTTTCACTTCCTCTGGTCTTGTTATAAACAACACTGCATTTTTTAAGTGAGTTAGTAAAAAGAAATCATTCTCTTTCTAAACTGCAGATACATAGAAAGCTAAGGTCACATCTGCAATACGATGTGAAGGGTACAGGCAAGGGACCCACATAATACTTTCTGAGTTCATTCATATATTCATTGTATACACCTAGTGCTTCAATGGACAGAATTCATGTGTACATTTGTGCTAGGTCCGGCCTGGCCTTGGTAGACATGGGATGGAATCATTCCCACCCCTGGGACAGAGCCAGCATGTGTGGACCTTCATAAGTGTTGATGACTGAAGTGTATGCAAGGCTTGTATGTATAATAATGTACATATTTTTATGTTCCTCCTTCAAGGAATGTCCTCCCTGTTAACGTTAATGACTCCATGATAATCAGAGACATAATGATGCTGGCAGGTAAAGGTGTGGCTAAAGATTCAGCAAAATAGTAGATGCTGGGACCTTCAGGACAGCCTTTAAGGCTGTGGAAAAGAATTCTAAAAACAAGAGTTCAAAAGTGTATAATTTCTCAGCTATTCAAAATATAAGGATGCAATATCAGTTATATAAGGAGCTTCACAGATCGAAAGGAACAGAGGAGGCTGCAGGATGAGTCAGCTTGTCAGAAAGATACCAGGACAGGCGGAAACAAATGCAGGCAAATTCCTGAGTTCAAGGTCAGCCTAGGGACAGAGAGAACTTAGGTCCGACTTGGTCAGAATGGTAATTCCAGGGCAGGGCTCCAGCTATCTTACTGTCTGTACTTACACTTGTTGTCCTTTTCCTAAGAGTCAAGGGGTTAAGGTCATAGAATGCTGATTCGTGGAATGGTCAAGAGGAACCTGGAATAAATAACTGAATTGATATGTAAATAAAAGACTGGAAATTTTGGTCTACATGAGATGAGCTAGCAAAAAGCATTAACAGTCCTTGCTTTACAATTTTTCTCTAGGGAGAACTGAGCTGTCTGCAGATCTTTGGAGAACAAACACAGCTCTTCAAGAGTTTTTGTTTTTGTTTTTTGTTTGTTTGTTTTTAACAAGATTTCTGATTTTAGCAGGGAAAGCCATGGAAAGTAAACACAGCTCTTTTTGAGTTTTTCATAGCACTTTTGGAATTGTTTCTAATAGGATTTCTGATCTTGGTCGGAAACCCCAAGAATTAGAGAGTGAACACAGCTGTTTTAGAAGATTCTCTAGCAGCTATCTGGAGAAAGTGCCTGAAGAGTAAACACAGCTCTTTTAGAATTTTTTTCAGCTTTCTAATTTTAATTGGATAACCCAAGAATTACTTCTAGAATTTTTTCTAACAGGATTTCTGACTTGGTCAAAAAAAAAAAAAAATCAAGATTTTTTTTTATAGCAGTGTCCACAAAGAAATCACTGTCCATAGAAGAACCTGATTCAGATGATTGCCATACAAACTCCGATGGTGAAGACCAGATATACCCTGAAAATTAACGAAGCCCCTAAACAGCAGGAAGTAGCTTAAGAGACACGACGCCCCTATTCCCTCTTCACCATTGGTTTCCCCTCTCTTTTTCTCCCCTTCTTTTATAACAAGAAGGGAGGAATGTGAGCACCAGGGTACTCCAAGCCCTGGCCTAACCATGTGACCTTTTACCTGCATTGCCAGGACAACGACCTTCAATCCCATAATCCACTTGGCTCAGTTCCTGCCCTCACTGGTGTGATGTCATTTTCTGTATAAAATAGGAAGCCCCCCCTCCTCGCTCTCTTCTCTTCTCCTCCTCTTTCTTCTCTCCCCCCTCTTTCTCTCTCTCCTCTTCTTTAATCTTCTACCCACTTCACTGCTCTCCCATTCCCGCATAATAAACATCTACCACATGGAACACCTTGGCCTGGTCTGCTGCTTGGTTTATCCACTCAAAATATAAAAAGCAGTTTTTCTGATTTTGGTCAAAAAACCCATGAGCTATCTAGAGAGATTTTAAGAATGTCTACTAGCAGAGAGAGTTGTCTCAACCAGACAGAGCTGTCTTGAGCAGAAAGTGAGTTGTCTCAACCAGAACATTTTGGGAGGATAGCAAGAAATAGCTGTGTAGAGCAGATCAGAACACACACACACACACACACACACACACACACACACACACACACACACAGGAGGGGATCAGGGATCACAACAAGAAAAGACACATTTTCAGTAGCTAAACCAATCACATACTTATAAAATGCTTACCCAATGCTCACCTGTGTGCCTAGGCATCATGAAACATGCACACATTTCTGCTAAGACAAATGGTTTCACAAAATCAACCTGTGAAATCAGAAATTGCTCCTTGAAATCCTACACCTCATAGTCACAACCAGGGCACCAACAGACTTCTTCCTTTGCTACATCACACACCATCAAACCCAGGACCTTGCACATGCTAGGCAAGCTCTTTGAAACAGGCTACGTCTCCAACACTTGGGGTCAGCAAACTTTCTATAAAAGGCTACAAATTCAATGTTTTAGACTTTATAGAAAATTAAGCTCCTACCAAAGGTACCTATTTTACTTCTGTACAAAAGTAACCTTAGACAATCCTTCATGAAAGAATATTTCTGTTTCACTGAAATTTTATTTATAAAAACAGGCAGCAGGTCAAGGGACTCCACATAAAACCAGAGACACTGAAACTTATAGAGGAGAAAGTGAGGATAAGCCTCATAGATATGGGCACAGGGGGGAAATTCCTGAATAGAACTGTAAAGGCTTGTGCTGTAAGATTGAGAATTGACAAATGGGACCTCATAAAATTGCAAAGCTTCTGAAAGGCCAAAGACACTGTCAATAAGACAAAAAGGCCACCAACAGATTGGGAAAGGATCTTTATCAATCCTAAATCAGATAGGGGACTAATATCCATTATATACATAAAGAACTCAAGAAGACAGACTCCAGAAAACCAAATAACCCCATTAAAAAATGGGGCACAGAACTAAACAAAGAATTCTCAACTGAGGAATATCGAATGGCTAAAAAACACCTCAAAAAGATGTTCAACATCCTTAATCATCAGGGAAATACAAATCAAAACAACCCTGAGATTCCACCTCACACCGTTCAGAATGGCTAAGATGAAAAATTCAGGTGACAGCAGATGCTGGCAAGAATGTGGAGAAAAAGGAACATTCTTTCATTGCTGGTGGGATTGCAAGCTTGTACAACCACTCTGGAAA
>NC_034592.1:472743-476287 GCF_900095145.1 Mus pahari | reverse complement strand
ATCCTGAGTGAGGTAACCCAATCACAAAAGAACTCACTTGATATGCACTCACTGATAAGTGGATATTAGCCCTGAAACCTAGAATACCCAAGATACAATTTGTAAAACACATGAAACTCAAGAAGAATGAAGACCAAAATGTGGACACTTGGCCCCTTCTTAGAATTTAGAACAAAACTCCCATGGAAGGGGATACAGAGACAAAGTTTGGAGCTGAGATGAAAGGATGGACAATCCAAAAACTGCCCTGCCCAGGGGTCCATCCCATAATCAGCCACCAAACGCAGACACTATTGCATATACCAGCAAGATTTTGCTGAAAGGACCCTGATATGGCTGTCTCTTGTGAGGCTATGCCAGTGCCTGGCAAACACAGAAGTGGATGCTCACAGTCAGATATTGGATGGAACACTGGGCCCCCAATAGAGGAGCTAGATAAAGTACCAAGGACCTGAAGGGGGCTGCAACGCTATAGGTGGAACAACAATATGAATTAACCAGTACCCCCAGAGCTTGGGTCTCTAGCTGCATACGTAGCCGAAGATGGTCTAGTCAGTCATCATTGGGAAGAGAGGCCCCTTGGTATTGCAAACTTTATATTCCCAGTACAGGGGAACACCAGGGCCAAGAAGGGTAGTGGGTGGGAAGGGGAGCAGAGCGGGGAGGGTATAGGGGCCTTTGGGGATAGCATTTAAAATGTAAATGAAGTAAATACCTAATAAAAATTGAAAAAAAAACAGGCAGCAGGCTTAAAATGAGCTGAGAAGATAGTTGATTGTTGTCAGATTCATTTCTGAATTTTTTTATTAGGTTGAGAATATTATTGGGAAAGATTTGTTTGATTAAATTATGTTATGGGTGGCTAGATGACTCAGAAGCTAAAGGTACCTGCAGTCATGCAAGATGATTTGAGTTTGATGCCTGGGACCCTAGGTGGCTTTTCAATCTCCTGATGGAGGCATAATGGTTTTGTGCACTGTATAAAGTTTACCCTTGTGTTACTCAAATGCTGATTTCTCTGCTCTAATATCTTGTTTCTATCTGGAAATTACATTTGTAGTGCTTATACCAAGAAT
Organism: Mus pahari; assembly: GCF_900095145.1. Classification (NCBI taxonomy): domain Eukaryota; kingdom Metazoa; phylum Chordata; class Mammalia; order Rodentia; family Muridae; genus Mus; species Mus pahari. Next base: position 475,211 of record NC_034592.1, on the reverse strand, counting down.
CTCCTTTCTCGAGTTTTATAAACAATTTTTACCATTTATTCTCTGCCTTGTCAATAAATGCTGATCACCCAATAGTTGGGCAGAATAGAGAACAGGGCAGGTCTGCAGGCCACAGGATCGAGGGAAGAAGAAAGGGCAAGAGGGATAGAGGATGATCAGATCAGCTGGGAGGATGTAGGAATTGTAGCCATGAAAAAGGGGTCTGGGGACAGAACACAGGAAGACACCAGAAGTCCAAAAAGCAGATCAATAATAATGGACATATTATGGGATGGTGCTAGGAGGTAGCCAGAGTAGCATAGGAGGTTAAGATCGATCTTTTAACTGCTCAGCTATTGGCCAGAGGCTGCCAAGGGCCCCTAGAGTACTCTCCACACCGCAGGACCTCAGGATCACCTCGGGATCATGGGTGAGTGGACCACAACATCAGCTCCAAAGAATCACAGAGGCCCTTGTGTCAACAGGAACAGGCACAAAGGAACCCCGCCCGAACAGAGGCTGGGATCCCTTCCCTCCCATCTTCCATGTGAACCCATCCAAGGGCACCAAGAACCCAGAGGACTCTCCATGCCACAGGAACCCTAGCACACCCAGAACCTCGGGATCACAGGTGAGTGGAACACATCAGCTCCAAAGAATTGAGGAGGGGCTTGTGCCAGCAGGAACAGGGACAAAGGAACCCTACCCAACCATAGGCTTGGATTCTTTCCAGTAGGGGCCAGCCCCGCCATCTTCCCCATGAACCCAGCCAAGGGCGTAGAGGGCCCCAGAGGACTCTCCACACCAAAGGACCCCTAGCACAACCAGGACCTTGTGATTACTGGACAGCACATGGGCGAAAGAAGCAACAGAGCTTCTTGGACAGGGTCCCAACCGGCCTTCATCCTCAGCCGATAGGTGGAGCTGAGACACAGACACCTGGGCACCTTCCTTGCCAGAGGAGAGTCTGACTACAGGGAGGGATCTGACCCAAGAACTCAGGAGGCAGATCAGAGCTCCAGACTTCTGAACACCTGCCCAGCAAGAGGAAAGCTTGCCTGCAAAAAGTGCTCTGACCACTGGGACTCAGGTGAGAGTTGGACTCCCAGGAGTGTTGACAGAGGCTAACAGAATCACAGGAGGATCAAGCTCCAGCCAGAGACAGCTTGAAAAATAACACCAGAGATTACCAGATGGCGAGAGGCAAATGTAAGAATCTTACTAACAGAAACCAAGAACACTGGGCATCATCAGAACACAGTACGCCGACCACAGTGAGTCCTGGATACCCCAACACACCAGAAAAGCATGACACAGAATGAAAATCATATCACATGATGTTGGTAGAAAATTTTAAGAAGGGCATTAATAACTCACTTAAAGAAATACAGAACACTACTAAACTGGTAGAAGCCCTTAAAGAGGAAATGCAAAAATCCCTCAAGAAATTACAGAACACTGATAAACAAGGAAGAAGTCCTTAACAAAGTACAGGCAAACACGGCTAAACAGGTAGAAGTCCGTAAAGAAGAAACACAAAAATCCCTCAAGGAATTACTGGAAAACAATGCTAAACACATAGAAGACCTTAAAGAGGAAACACAAAAATCCCTTAAAGAACTACAGGCAAACACCGCTTAAAAGATAGAAGTCCTTAAAGAAGAAGCACAAAATCCCTTAAGAATCAGAGGAAAACACAACCAAACCGGTGATGGAATTGAACAAAACCATCCAAGATCTAAAAATGGAAGTAGAAACAGTGAAGAAAACCCAAAGGGAGATAAACCTAGAGATAGAAGCCCTAGGAAAGATATCAGGAAACATAGGTGCAAGCATCAGCAACTGAATACAAGAGATAGAAGAGAGAATCTCAGGTGCAGAAGATTCCATAGGGAACATGGACACAACAATAAAAGAAAATGCAAAATGCAAAAAGATCCTAACTCAAAACATCCAGGAAATCCAGCACACAATGAGAAGACTAAACCTTCAGATAATAGGAATAGATGAGAAGATTTTCAACTTAAAGTGCCAGCAAATATCTTCAACAAAATTATAGAAGAAAATTTGCAATACCTAAGGAAGGAGATGCCCATGAAAATGCAAGAAGCCTACAGAACCCCAAATAGACAGGACGAGAAAAGAAATTCCTCCGGACACATAATAATCAGAACAACAAATGTACTAAATAAAGGTAGAATATTAAAAGCAGTAAGGGAAAAAGGTCAAGTAACTTATAAATCCAGGCCTATTAGAATTACACCATACTTTTCACCAGAGACTATGAAAGCCAGAAGATCCTGGACAGAGGTTATACAGACCCTAAGACAACACAAAAGCCAGTCCAGGCTACTATACCCAGCAAAACACTCAATTACATAGATGGAGAAACCAAACTCAGGGCTGAAATCAACCAAGTGGAAACAAAAAGAACTATTCAAAGAATTAACCAAACCAGGAGCTGGTTCTTTGAGAAAATCAACAAGATA
>NC_034592.1:465481-472732 GCF_900095145.1 Mus pahari | reverse complement strand
GAAAGTACCCAAGGAGCTGAAGGAGTCTGCAACTCTATAGGTGGAACAACAACATGAACTAACCAGTACCCCCAGATCTCATGTCTCTAGCTGCATATGTAGCAGAAGATGGACTATTTGGCCATCATTGGGAAGAGAGGCCCCTTGGTCTTACAAACTTTGTATGCCCCAGTACAGGGGAATGCCAGGGCCAAGAAGTGGGAGTGGGTGGGTAGGGGAGCAGGGCAGGGGGAAGGGTATAGGGGATTTTCAGGATAGCATTTGAAATGCAAATGAAGAAAATATCTCATAAGAATTGAAAAAAAACTGCTCAGCTATTGAGGTGCAGTTTTCAGTACTTGGTTTCTGTGTGTGGTTACTAAGGACTAGCATAAGGTAAAGAAATACAGTTGCCAGATGAATTCACTGTTTACATTTATATTAAAGATAATTCTTTTATACACAAGGTCTCACTTGTGGAATAGCCTTATTTCCTGAGCTACTGGAGTCCAATTCAGAAATGCTTTACCTATGCCTGTATCCTGATGCATTTTCACTTCTTTTTATCTAAAATTTTCAGTTTCAAGTCTTACATTAAGGCCTTTGCTTCTCTTGGAAATGGGGTTTGTGCAAGGTGAGAGATAAAGATATGGCCTCATTCCTCAACATTTAATTATTCCAGAGGGATGTGTGTGTGTGTGTGTGTGTGTGTGTGTGTGTGTGTGTGTGTTTCCACCTATTCTTTGAGAATGTACTGCATGTGTGAAATGTATCTTGGTCACATCTACCCTCCACACCTCCTGGATATCCACTTTTACCAGGACCACAGAAAGAAGCTGTTGTTTACCCAGTGAATATTTTCATCATCTTTGTGAACTCCCCAACTGCTAAAGCTGCATAGGTTTATGTCTTGGTTTTCTGTTCCTATTTATTGATTGATCTACATGACTAGTTTTGTGAATGTGACATGCTTTTTCTATTACTGTGTCTTTGTAGTGTAACTTGAAATCAGGTATGGTGATAACTCCAAGATTGATCTTTTTGCTCAGGGCTGGATATCTAAGATTTTGTGTGCTTCTAACAAATTATAAAGATTGTTTCTTTGTCTCTGTAGAATAATATTAGAATGTAGACAGGGATTGCACGATATCTCAGACTGCTTTTAGTAATATGACCATTTTCTGAAAGTTGATTCTACCAATTCAAGAACATGAGAGGTCCTTCCATCTGCCAGTGTTTTAATTATTTCTCTCTTGAGAATTTTAACATTTTCTTTATAGAACTCACTTGCTTCCTTGTCAAAGTTTATTCCAAAATGTTTTTAAGGTAATTTTGAATGGTATTGTTTTGATGCCTTCTACTGCAACATCTTTTATTGATATATAGGAGGACTACAGACTTTTCTAAGCTAATTTTGTACCCTCCTACTTTGTTAAAAGGGTTCAGTGAAGGTTATTCTATTGCCAAACTTGTGCCATTTGAGAATAATACAATGAATGTTTAGCAAAATATAGAATCAGTTTAAAAAATCCATGGATCCATGATAATAATTTTAAAAAGTGAAATACCATCAGCAACACTTTTAATGCTAAATTACCAACCCGTTTTCATGGAGACCAGAGGGAACCTGGATACACATGTCTCTTTCTTTCCATGGGAACTTCCTTTCACAATAACTAAGTGATGCCAGTTTATGATTGAATGCTATTAGCTAATCCTAATGACAGGAAAAAATTAATTAGAAAGGAATCGTTATTCTGTAATATCTAATTAAATTATGTATTCAGGCAGCACAAATTGGTTTTAGGGCCACGGCATAAGTGACTGATTGGGAATTGGATATGTGATACCAAAGGACACCACATGAATCATCCTGTGCTTGTTAATGTACAATGAGGGAAGAGGGCCATTGGAATACTCTGGCCAGTACTGTAGTGCTTCTTGGTGATCCTAGGATAAATAGGATATTTCTTGATATTATGCAGTGTGACACCCACATTACTTTTCAAGAGGTCTACTATAGTACTTAGGATCATCAAGACTTTAGGACCAAATTTCAGGACACAGAAAATACTAAATAATACCATGAGAAAGAAATAGGAAATTATCCGAGGAAGTTGAATATTCCTCAAAACCTTTACCTAAGTCTTTGTGTTTGAAGTGGCTTTCAATCAAACCAGAGTTTTGTGAGAGGTGATAACCAGATGAACTAACTCTGGGTTCAATAATGCTTGCAGTAGCCAACTACTTGTTGTGGTAAACAAATGAGAGAAATTTAACTATCAGTTGGCCACTTGATAGCACTTAGTTATATGAATTTCATTAAGTATGCTTCTGACAGACTTTTAAAATAATCTTGGAAGTCACAGAGCTGGTCAGTATGCTGGCAGCTTCTCACTAGCTTTTCCATAAAAGATGTCTCTGATTGAAGTCACCTAACAGGTTTAAAAAGTTGTGCAGCAACTTTATATGCCCCATACAGGGGAATGCCAGGGCCAAGAAGTGGGAGTGAGTGGGAAGGGGAGCAGGGCAGGGGGGGGTATAGGGGACTTTGGGGATAGCATTTTAAATGTAAATGAAGAAAATATCTAATAAAATAAATTTTTTAAAAAGCTGTGCAGCAAACATTTCTCTGTCGCAAACCACTGAACTCCTACCAGCAGAGATGGGAAAAATGACACAAATGCCAAGGAAGGTTCCAAACAGATTTCTTCTTTATCTCTCTGAGCAGCTTTTTCCTCTCTCTCTCTCACAAACAGCTTTCTCTAACCCTCTCCCGGCTCCAACTAACTCCAACTGCTTTCTTCAACTGCTTTCTCCAACTGCCTTCTCCAACTGAACTGTTTACAGCTTTTTCCCACAGCATTCTCCTTCCTCCTGGGTCACATCCTGTTTTCAGTCCTCTGACCTAATCCCTCCCCCCTCTCCAGGATCCGGTCAGAGTTCAGCCAGGGTGCATGGTGATAGTCCAGTGACTGAGCAGGCAGGCAGTACAGGATCATCCAAGTGCGCAGGCTCAGGTTAAACAGGGATCACGGTGGTCTCACTCACTTCCCACATTTCTCTCTCTACCTTATAGTAGAAATATGCTGTTGCTAAGTCCCCTGCTCCACCAAGGGAAAGGAGAGATTTGCTATCTTTCAGGTCTCTGGAAAAGAAGAATTTTTCTATCCTTTTAGTTAAATGAAGGATTAACTATCCTCAATCAGCATCTCCACATCAGTATTTATCTAGATTCACAAAGTACCCAATATCCCAGTGAACTGCAGCTAAAAAAGCCCATATTTCAGAAAATCTGACTATAATACATTTGTACCACCCTTTATGCCCACCTAAATCATTATATTTCCTTTCAAATCCTTACACAGACTTTGTGTCTGCAACGCCTAGGACAGATAGTCTAATCCCACACTCAGTAGTCTTCAGTTTGCTGGATTTCCAAACAAATGTTCACTGTTGACCCAACTACTTGTCCTTGAATCATTGACTTTGAGTGGCCCAGCCATAAGCCTAGGATCATGGTTACAAGATCAATGGTTACAAGACTTTTTCTATCCTTTTAGTTAAATGAAGAATTAACTATCCTCAATCAGCATCTCCACATCAGTATTTATCTAGATTCACAAAGTACCCAATATCCCAGTGAACTGCAGCTAAAAAAAAGCTGTATAAATTAATTAAATCTCTTTAAAATTCTGTATAATAAGGAAAAAATTTAAATTACCATGTTTTGATATTACAATTACCCCACATCTACTATCCTCCTAAAAAAATTCCATTCTTGAGTGCATGTTGTATTATTTTCTCCAAGGCAGTTTTCACTGACTGAAAAGACTTGAATTGGTTTTTGGTATGTTGTTGCTTGCTTTCCCATCTCTCACTCCAGAATAGGATTTTGTTTGTTGTGTTCACAAATGTCTTCTTAGAACCTTGATCACATGCATGGTGCATAGCAGGTGCTTCATAAAATGTTAATTTTAAAAATATATAAATATACTTATACTATATCGCATTTCATATTGTATTCATACAAATTTCTGCATGGAAAATCTGCTTTCTTTAGTTAGACATATGGCTTCCTGTAGAAATGTGTTGACAAAAATTGGGAAGGGGATACTTTTCATTTTCCATATGAATGCAGCTTACACAGTGTAGTGTCAGTTAACAAAGAGGGAAAGTGGATGGAGACATAAGGGATTCTAACTCACTGTGATTTAAAATCATATGTGAGCATTCTGCTGTGCACAGCTGGAAGACATCCCTGTGAAGTTCAGAGAGCTGAGTCTTACAGCACCTGTTTCTGAGCTATAACCTGTTTACACTTTTCATAATAAGATGAAACCCGATGTTTTCAGAAAGCCGGTGCATGAATGTTCTAAACATATCCTGTTGGAATTAAATCTTCAGTCCTAAAAATAAAGCTTGTTGTGTTCCAATGAAAGAAAATTAAAACATTTTATTTTAAAAAATGTGACACTGGTAATCATGATCCAAAGGAGCTCTACCAGTGTGACTAGGAACATCTTCTCCATCTACAGGAGGCATATATTATATTATGATCAGATTTAAACTTAGAGACTACAGAGACTCTGGCTCAAGAAATAATTGTAGAAGAATTTTGTCATAAATAGAGACTATGTCCCCTAATAATGCAGCCATATGTTTAGTATTTTATTAGTTGGCATTAAAAATCCTATCTTTAGTATTAAAGGCCATCCAAAGAATCCCCAAAAGTGATTGCCTAATAGCTGTGTATCTTTTGGATCCTTAAGTATTTCTTTTCATGTGTGTTAGTGGGGGAGTGTGTGTGTGTGTGTGTGTGTGTATGTGTGCGTGTGTGTGTGTGTGTGTTTGTGTGTGTGTGTATCCCTGCACACACATGTTGGTTCAAGAGACCAATGCCTTGATGTGTGTATAGAGGTCAAAGGACAACTGTATGGAGCCTGTTCTTTCTGTCTATCTACATGGGATTCAGGGATCAAATTCAATTCAGTAGACTTGACAAATACTCTTACCCATTGAGACATACTGTCAATCAAGTACTTTTCATGCTATTTAAACCATGGGAAATGAAGGACAAGTATCAGGTACAGGAACATGGTAGTTGTTCTATGGACAAGTTACCAAGGATTAAGGTTCTTGCCATCAAAGCCAATGCCATGAGTTTGATCGCCAGGACTCACATGGTAGAATGAGAGAGCAGATTCCTCCAATGTTTTTTCTGAAATCCATGCCCACAAGTGCACATGCAAACACAAACACACAAACACACACACACACACACACACACACACACAGAGCACACACAATATACACAAAGAGAGAAAATAAATAAGAAAATATATAGCAAAATTTTACTAGCCATTGCACTTTGAAGTATAAGAAGTTTGAAAAGAATATGGTCTTTTTCCTTCAGAGCTATGGAAATTTTTATGTTGGATCTTTCCCTATAACCACAATATACCATTACAGAAGTTCCAGGAAAGGAGCAAAATGTATTGCAGTTTTACATTGAATATTAATATTTATTATTATTAATCCTAATGAATATTAACATTAGTGTGTTTTAAGGGGCACAAGGTAATCTGTTTAATGACCCATTAAATTTTACATTGTACCTGGTAACTGATACAGGGCAAGCAAAGATGTTTACTGAAATTAAAGTTACTAAACAAAAGTAATAAAGCATGATTTGAAAGTCTCACCATTCCATTCATTGTTATCAATGTAGTTTTGATCAGGATTAGACACTGTTAGGGTATAGAAAGATGAATGGCCAGTGGTTAGAAACACATGCTGATCATCTAAGAGACTGTGTTGCATTTCCAGCATCCAAGTCACGTGACCCAAAACCACCTGTGACTTCAGCTCTGAGAGATTGGATGCCCTCTTCTGACATCTATTAACACCTACACATACATGTCATTCATACAGGCATGCGCGCGTGCGCACACACACACACACACACACACACACACACACACACACATCAAGACAGATTTTCAAAAGAACTGGACACATTTGGAAAACTTAGCAGAAATATGCAAATGCAAAAGGAGAAATTGAAACAATTAAAACACCAGAACCAAAGAGGATTTTTCCTAGAAATACAAGGAGAGCAAAGTTTAATGTATAATGTTTCAGTTATATGAGTTTTTACCCATTTAGTGTAGAAAGATATTTTCTTGATTAAAAAAAAAGAACATAGCAAGTCAATACCAAAGTCTGAGTTTTTCCTATGTTTTCTACACAAACAACAGCACCTATTTTTAAATTTATCATGAGAATTTGATAAATTATTACTTATAAGGTACTTCTAATAGGGATTGATAAACAAAATGGTTTTAATTTTTTATACTTGAAAATGTTATAAGTAAATAAGTAAATTGAAATATTCTTGAAATTTAGACCAAACAAGCCAGTGACCAGATTTATTCTGTGGGTCACAATTTACATTCTTCCAATCTAGAACTCTATTACAAACAAAAAAGAATTTCCCTTACAATTAAGACAGGGTTCTAAGAAGCTTGAAGAGCAAGAAGCCTTTCAAACTGCCTCCTCCATCAAACGACAATTTCAGGGGCTGTTTTCCTGAAGAAACCATTCTGAACCTCTGGAATGCACTGGAGGAGGCAACTTTTGGCAACTGTCTTGGAAAGCTGTGGTTATTTTTCCTCATGTTAACACTTGGCTCAATAGTGACCCTAGGCCCAGGAAAGGCAACTCTGCTTGTGTTCCTAGAGAAACCTGTATACAGCTTGTGGCCACAAACACAACTCTTTGCACAAATACACAGGGCCTGTGATTGTGACATCAATTACTGCTATTGAGGACAAAACAGATGGGCAGGCAGCCTCTGTGGTTAGAGCTCACAAGACATTGCAAACCACTTGTCTGTCTACTGATGAGTATTGGCCCCCATCTCCCACCGTAACTGTTTGTTCTTTTGCAGAAGCTGTATATGAAACACAAGGGCTGTCCATTGCAACAATATATAAGGGGAAATTAGAAAGTGACTACATGTGCCCATGCAAAGAGGATCAATTGATTTCACACAAGATCACACATTATTTCAAAGCTGCCAAGAACAGAAAAGCTGTCATTCCGCATAAAAATTAATTTGAGATGAATCATAGAAATAAAATATGAAAGTAGAAAGTCCTGTTTTATATTTTATATGTTTATATAATATATATATTTTTATTTTTATTTTCTTTATTTACATTACAAATGCTATCCCAAAAGTTCCCTATACCACCACACCCCTGCTCC
>NC_034592.1:439131-465470 GCF_900095145.1 Mus pahari | reverse complement strand
GAAATAGAGTCTGTCCCAGAAGTTAGGTTGCTTCTGTCTGTCCTGAAGCTGTGTAGCTTCTGTGGTCCACACTCTTGCCAGCACAGACTGGAGCCCAGAAGCTGTGTCACTTCTCCAGGCCGCCCTCTAACTGGCAGTGCACTGGAGCAAAGATGGTTCCCCTCCGGATCAGGCCAGGAGGAAAGGTGCTGGGTGAGGGTTCAGGTCAAAGGTGCTGGGTGAGGGTTCAGGTCCTGAGACTGTTCCTGGGCAGACACCCCTCCTCAGGCGGGAAAAGTGTTGGATGACTGGAACCAGAAACGGGATCTTTCCCAGAAGCTGTGATGCTTCTCCCATCTGCCCTCTCCCCAGCAGTGCATCGGAGCAAAGATGGCTCACCTTCTGGCTCAGTCCTTGAGACTCCTCTGGGGCGGACACCCCNCCTCAGGCAGGAAAGGTGCCGGGTGACTGGAGCCAGAAATGGGATCCTTCCCAGAAGCTGTGATGCCTCTCCAATCCGCCCTCTCCCTGGCAGTGCCCATATTTATATTTATAAAACAATATATTTACAGCAAATGACAGGGAAGATTTTAAAAACATTAAAAGTATTAATGACAAAAATAACTTTAGCACAACTAAAATTTAAAATACCTATTCATTAAAAGGTATGAAAAAACTAAAAACTTTTGAAATGCTGCAATTAAAAACTGAGTAGAGACACCTTTGTCTGGAAAACATATTCTTAGTGCATATACCTGAAAAAAAATAATAAACAAGAATTACTAAGGGATTCCAGTAAATCAACTAGGAAAAATATGGTCCATTTAGGTTTAAATGGAACAAAAGATTTGATGAATTCATAATAATGTCAATAATGCCAATAGTCAATAAGCAAAGAAAAGTTTCTGAGAACCACTAACCATGAGTGAAAGGAATATTAAAGAAAATGAGATCCCCATTCTTAGCCTCAAAATATTGAAGCTTCTAAGAAACAGCCAGAATGGAACCACCAATGCCCTGTGGCTTTAAGAAAAGAAAAGAAAAAAACACAATTTTCATGAGCAGGAGGATATCTCAGTTGGCAACGTGCTTGCTTGCCTAGAAGCACGAAGTTCACAGCACTGTGTATCTGTAATCCCAGGGCTGGGGAGGCAGAGGCTGGTGGACCCTTGGGACCCTAAGACCAAGTGGCTTAGCCTTCTTGGTAAGCTCTAGGTTAGTGAAAGACTCTATCCGGGACTGGGTGGTTTGTGTGTGTGGAAGGGGTGTGCAGGGGTAATTGGCTTCTGAGAAACAACAACCAAAGTTGTCCTCTGCTCTCCATAAGTGTGGCACTGGTAACCACATACACCCAAACATGCACATATATCCATACATATGCCTGATGAAAATTCAAAGCAAACACTCATGTACTGTTATGGAAATGTAAGACAGAAATGTCACATAAAGTTAAAGCTACTAGCTACATTTCACCAATTTTATTCTTAGATATTAAGTCACAAAAATAACTGTAGCGATATAAGCCCTAAAAGCCCAGATCCAGGAGCAACAGTACGAGGAAACGTATTATGGTATGTTAGTATTAGGGATCACTATTCAACAAAAGAAATTATCACAAGGATGAAACTCAAACACTTACGATTAAAGAGCAGACGCTTGTTGTGCCTTTTATGTTGGTGCTGTGAGCACTGCACCAGCTTGGAGAGATCAGAACTGCGCTTGCTGGCTCTAGGCTCTCTAGATCAGGAAACAATCTCAATTTTCATCTAGACCAGCTCATTTTTTTCTGTGGTTAAGAGAACAGACTGGATAATTTATAAACAATAGAATTTTGTTTCTTGCCCATCTGGAGGCAACAGCAGATTCAGTGTTTGATGGAAAATGTCTCTGTCTGTCTTCAAATGCAGACTCCTCACGGAAAGAAGAAACCAACACTGTGTTCACACTGCTTTCTGCACAGTTTAAAGGGCTGCTTATCCCACTCGGCATGACGTAATCACTTCCCAAGGCCTTACTTCCTAATAGCCCCAATAGTAAGAGTTTGGGAATCAATGAATTTCAGAGACATGTTCACATCACAGCAAAATCTGAAACTAAGCCAAAAATATTATCAATTTTCCATGTTGACACATTCCCTTTCTTCTTCCTCTGTCCAGAGTAGATCTCTGCTCCTTTGCCCTTCATCTCAGGGTTTGCAGAGATATCTTATCGATGCACAGTACTGTGGTCCATGTACTGGATGTGGATTTTCTATGCAGGTTATTTGACAGAGTAGAGACATGGTTTACGAACCCTAGAGAGCTTCTCAACAATGCAATGCCTCACCTTCCCTCGGTGATCAGGACATTCCCCCACCCCGAGTTCTGTAACCTAATTTTCACAGGTGCCCTGAACTTCTTCACTGATAGAAATTTGCCTTGCAACTTTTCTCACTCCTCACCTCCTCCTCTTCTTCCTCTTTCTTCCCCTCCTCCCTCTCCTCCTTCCCCTCCTCCCTCCCCTCCTCCTCCTCCTGCTTGAATTCAAGCACACTTCTCCTTGGAGAGAACATTGACTCCGTAACCATCATGGGAGAACTGAATGTCCAGCTGGACAAAGGGAGGAGGAGTGAGATTAAACAGACACACTGGGGAGTGAGCAGCAGAACGAAAGGGAGGATAGAGCCTCTTACTAGGGAGAAAGGACTTGCTTTTGGGAATGTTTGTGTCAGGGCTGAGGGTGAGCTTCAGATCCTGCTTGAAAGGCCAGTCTACCTCAAGAGCATGCCAGTCTCTGAAACTTGTCTGAGATGATCACTGGTGGTCGATCCCAGGGCAGAGCCCACCCAGAGTGCTTTGAGGGGCTGGAGAGATGGTCAAGTGGAATCGCTTATCACACAAATGAGCAGAGTGTGATCCCTGGAACCCACAGGGAAAAAGCCTGATACCCCATGGTATATGCTTGCAATCCACACACTCCTGCAGGGAGATGGGAGGTGGAGACAAGAGAAGTCCTGGGAGCTAGATGGTCAGTCCAGTAATAAGGCAGGCATGATTAGAAATCTGGAAAGAAATAAAACAGTCTTAGAACTTGATTTGTGCTAGAGACTGACAAGTTATAGCATTCAGACCCAATTCTATTACCAAGGAGTCTGCCTCAGAGGGCCATCCTTTTGCCTGAACTAAAGCTTCACTGTAGCTGCTACAGTGCCTCTGTTAGTATGCGTCTTTCTCTTAGTTATCACAATACCTAATATTGCCGAGAAGATCAATAAATAGTTATTAGACAAATATATTCATTAATCTTTCTGATTTAGGTGAAAACTAAACATATTTTGGTGTTAAACGGAAATATCCTGACCATAAATAAGCTACATAATCACATAAATCTGTGAATAAAGTGATATTCAATTTAAAAATAATAGTAGCTAATGGAGCATTATAACATGCTCCTCACTGTTCTAAGAATATACAGACTTTGGAAGCTCTATTTTCCCTTACCTTAAATTTATGTGTTGCCCCTCCCACAAATAAGAGCAGTGAACCAAAGACAGGCATGTTGGTTTCCTTAGCTACTGTGACTACTCAGGATAAAGAACCAGGATTCAGATATGTGAAGTCAGGGCATAGTGAGATGGCTCAGAAGTGGAAGACACGTTCCAGAAAGCTTGATGACCTGACTTTGAACCCTGGAACCTACATCATGGAAGGAAAGAATTAACTGCACAATGTAGGCTTATATTTTTCAGAACCTACTTTGAATAAAGATATGCAAATCCTTTAACCTCCCTTCTAGACCACTACACACCAGGAGTAGTGGGAAGGAAAGGTCATGTGGCAAAGGGGATGTGGACCTGTTTAGAAATAGTTTTTCGGGGCAAATTCAGTCTGCATTGTCAGGATATCAGCAGGTCATTTCACGTGAATCAGCAGCAACAGCTCAATCCACTCACAAACACCATTCAGTAATCAGTAACTGCAGGTAGATCCAGAAGAAACTGTGAAGCTTTGCCAATCGCCCAGGTCAGCAGAAGTGGCAAGAGCCCACTGGGACATCATCAGAACTTCTTTGGTGTAATTCTCTCTATGAAGTTATGAAAAATGATGATCAGCAAAGAGTAGCAAGGCAAACCATGCCACATAGCATCGTCCACTCTCTTGAGTTATACACTTTCCAAAGATCACATGTGTTCTCAAGCACCTGCTCTAGCCAAACATCACATGCCCCTTTTTCCAGGCCTGTGTCTGTTCCCAGAAAAACATTCTCCCAAGTGTCTGCTTCAGCAAAAACATCCTCTCATAAGGCAGTTTACAGAAAAACATCACATGATACAACTGAGTCTCCAAAGAAGCCAGACATTTTCACTTCAACACAATGAAGGAGGTTCGAAATCCAGAGCCCACACTTTTGACTATCACCTCTGAGAAACTGTGGAAAATTGTGGATGATGTCTTTAATCTTCTTTTCTCAGAAATGTTTCATTGGGACATAATTCTTTCTCTGAACTTGTGTGCTCCCTTAATTAAATCTTACCCTTTTTTTAAAAGTCTCATCTTTTAATTTTTAAATTGGTTTTCATTGCTACTTAGTTAGAACATTTAGTCTTTTGTTTACTGTTTAACTATATAAAAGTTGATGTTCTAAGTATTGATCCTAATTAGGGGTTTTGTTTGGTTTGGTTTGGTTTGGTTATTATTATTATTTTTTGTTGTTGTTTTTCTTTTTTCTTCTGTGTTGTTTTGCTTTTTAGTAGAATATATTCAGTCCTATGTAGGCATATTTTTTTGGCTACTTTATTAGGTTCTTATACCTTCCATCCTTCTCTATCCAAATCCCTTCCAACCCCAACACTAGGTAGGCAAGAAAGAAGGTTAGAGGGAGAAAGGGACGTAGAATTCTTTAGACTACTCCTGCTGATTAGAGTCTTCTTGTTCCTTGGGGAAGTTGTCAGATCTCCAACTAGAAATCAGAAATCCAGCAATAGCAAAAGCAGTAAATTCAACAGCAGAGACCAGCAGCAGAGACCACTATCACCAGCAGTAGCTACAGCAGTAGCCACAGGGACCACCACCAACAGGTACCAGCAACAGCAGAGACCAGCAGCAGTGGGGAGCAGCAGGGGAAACAACAGCTGCCTCAGGCCCTCTCCAGCTCTAACATTTATACCCTCTCAGGATTCCCCAGTATTCTAAATATAAACTCTGAAGCTGACAAAAAAAAATCATACCCCTCCTAGAGCACAAGACCAATCATAGTTAGTGGCTGAAGACAATCTAAAGCAGCCCCGCATCTTGCAACTGAGATTAAGACAAAAACATAATCACATAACTGGATTTTTTAAGACACCAAAATTCTCACTATAGTCCGATCTGTGACAAAGTTTAACTCAACTGTTACACAAACTACTGAAATGACAATATGCCTTTTCACTGAAAGTTATCCATTTCTTCACATGAAACACATTAGCTGGCCTCACAATTACTTGTCATACAACTCTACATTTTCAAGTTTAATATTCTATACTATGAAAAGATGTGAATGTTGCTTGGGATAACATAATCATTGCGCTAGATCATTTTTGTGCATGGTTTACTTCTTTTTAAAAATTCCTTTATGTGTGTGAGGGGTTTTCTTGCATATATATGCACTGTGTGTAAGCCTTGTGCACTCAGAGGTCAGCAGAGAGTGCTCATTACCCCGCCCAGTATTGTGGATCCTGGGAATAGAACCCTGGTGCCCTGGAAGGACACCCAGGGCTCTTAATTGCTGATCCATCTCTCTAACTCCAGGTCAAATGATTTTTTAAGCTATTAATTTCAGTCAAGAGCCCACTCACCAGACCTTTGTATTTGAAGACCATTGTGTCTTTGTCAGAAAACAAAGCAATGCTTTCTATTCTATACACATTTTTTATGGAATCCATTTGCTATACCAGTGTGCCAATTTTAGGAATCAAACATATACTTCATATCTGTGGTATGATAAAAATCAATGTATATAAAATCTTCTATTCTCAAATTTATTTAGAAATCAATCTTTTCTTTAGCCAGATATATGAAAATTGTTATCGACTTAAGTTGAATATAGATGATAAAGAGAATTTCCATAGAACTAAAAACATGATTTACTCAAATTTAAATTGAAGGTGGTAGACTTAAGATGATACAGTATTTGAAAAACGTGCACATTGCAGAGAAGCCATAGTGAACTCAGTTAAAGCATTCTTTTCACATTATTTTAAAAAGAAAAGAAAGAAAAAGACTGATACAAAAAGATTTTATTGCATTAAGAAATGTATTCCCTTATGAGATGAAATATTCCTTTAACGCAAATGTGATTCTGGACTCTCATATGAAGGCAGACCTGGGGTCAAAGACAGTGCAATGTAGGGTACCCAACTCACTCCCAATTGAGCTAATATTGTGCAGTTAAAAGCTCCCATGGGTTTTCCATATCTCGCCATTGCATATGTGTTCTGAAGACATTTCATTTCAGTTTAAAAATAAATACAAGAAAAGTACAGCTACAATGGGTATTGGTTTGCTGGCCTAAGGCTCTGTTTCAGCAGCATGAACATCTCACGGAGTACCTTCCCTTCCTTGGAAATAAAAATACAACACAGTTAATATGATTACATGCTGTGTGCCTAGATTGGGCAGATCTACTGATACAATATCATCGTGCACAGCTTATGAGACTCCTTAGAACTTGTAGTTTCTCCAGGCAATGTGCTTCTGCTCTGTTTTTCTCCTTCTTCCTCCTCCTCTGCATCCTTTCCCTCTTCCATTTTCTCCTTCTTCTCTCCCTACCTTCTGCTCCACCTTCCCTTTTATCAGCCTCCTCAATTCCCTTCCAGATCTCTCTACAGTCTTCATTTTGCCTCATGGAGGTGGGGGAAGGTCAACAATAAGGACCACAGAAAAGGTTCTACTGCTTCCCATGAAGTTTGCTCTTGTCCAATGGGAGACAGGAAAGTGACGTTGGATTGCCTCAAGTTTGTCACACTCTTCCATCAAGATGACAGTTTTCAAAGCATATTTTCTCCATCCAGTTCCCAGCACAGTATCATCTCCACTCTTCTCATTAGCTCTGGGGTGACTATGTTCCCTCTTCCTCCTTTTCTTCTCCTTCTCCTCCTCCTTCTTCTTCTTCTTTGACTACATTCCCTCTCTTCTTCTTCTTCTTCTTCTTCTTCTTCTTCTTCTTCTTCTTCTTCTTCTTCTTCTTCTTCTTCTTCCCCTCGTCCTCCTCCTCTTCCTCTTCTTCCTCTTCCTCCTCCTCCTCCTTCTCCTCTCCCTCCCTTCTCTCCTTCTCACTAGGAATGTCTATATTCCCTGGCACCATCTTTTATATGCTCCCTTCATGAAATACTCACACAAACACATGGATTAATGCAACATCAGAACTGGTTTAAAACTGGAATATACTCCGACCTGTCATAATTTAGGTGGAAAAAGTGAATTTCTGGAAAACACACAAACATATAAAGTAAAACAAATATAAAGATGTCAAAAGACTGTCTTAGTGATGTCACCTATAACCCCAGAACTGTGGAAATAAGGTGGGAAGGTGGCAAGTTCACTGTCACCCTGAGCTCCATATTTACTCTGCTGCCTAAAAATTAAAGTATCATGAACTAATTGTTTATCTTAAATAAAAATAAGAAGTATCTTTTGTTTAGTTGGAGGTAGAGTATTTTAAATTATTAAAATCACTTCAGGTGCTGCAAGCCAGAAGGGCTTCATCTTCACCTGAGAATTTATTACCACTCAGCCATCTGTGACCAACAGTCCCTACAGAATTGTTTCAAATTTATTCTTCTAAGTTAAATCTAAGAAAGAAAAAAATCTGGCACCCTTTCATCAGGTGAACAGCTGGGTTCATTTTGAACAGGTAAAACCTAGATACCGGATATTTTAAATATTTAATGACCACCAGGAATAATGTCAAAATATATTATCCTATTGTAGCAAAGTACAAAGAACATGGAAAGTAGTTGGAAGGCCTAAGGTCTACAAAATTACACATGTTTAAGGAGGGAAGAAGCAGCCATGATGGGATATGTTCAATTTGTGATCAGAAGTTCTAATTTTCATTTATATTGAAATTTGATTCATTTAAAATTATTTTGTTGAAAGTGCACATTTAAATATGTGTCAGATAGATAATATACATGAAATATGGTTAAGAAATTGGTAGAATGGACCTCATACTCTGAAAGCAAAATATATCTATTAAAGAAAATTGTGGCAATTAACTTTCTCAGCCAATCACTAGGAGAGGAGGAACAATCAGTAGGACTGTGTTGAATCTGTCATTGATAGCAGTTCTGACGTCTGTGAAATGCCTCACAGAAGGCTGCTTCCCTACAAAAGGCTGCTTCCCTGCAGATCCTTCGCTGTTTCACTGGATCCACTGAGGGGACTCGTGGAGACAGACATGTACGTTGTAACCTCTAAACTTTCTATCTACCTCAACTCTTACTTGGAAATACATGGAGGAGCAGAATCTGTCTTGCCAAGGTACGGGACATGGTAAGTTTTGGCCTCCTTCACAGAGGACTATGGGCCATGAGACCATTTGCAGAAGAGGGCAGGGTATGGTAGAAGAGACAGGACTTAAACAACTAAACAACTATCACCAAGATATTTTCTAGATTGGGTGACTCAGTCATCTATAAAGTACCATAAACGTTAAGTATTTTACACTTTCAAAATTCTTATCTAATTTGTAAAAATAACAGTACAGACTGGTATAAATTGTATGTCTTTGTCAAAAGTGAAGTTTGTTTGTAGATTATAGTCACCTTCAATTTTATATGTGTGTTGCCCATCATGGACTGTTGTTTTTTATTTGTATCAATTTTAATTTTAATTAAAAATTAATGTGGGAGGGACACATATGACTATGGGTGCTCACAGAGGCAAGAAAGGAGCATCAGATCCCCCAGATTTGAAGTTGCATGAAGTTTTGAACCATATCAAGTGTTCTAAAAACAAATCCAGGTCCTGGGGAATAGCAGCAAGCCCTCTTAACTACTGTACCCTATAGCTCTTTAAATCTGATTATATTGGTATACTTTTGTCTCTTTCTTAATACCAGTATCATATCATGAAGAGTATGATTGAACTTGACCATGAAACTGTGTGACCTAAGACTTCCCACTGCCAAAGGAAGGCTTTAGGAATAGTGTAGTGACCATATGTTGATAGGAGAAATTATGATGATAGCTGTATGTTTTTTCTAGATGAATAAATTTAAAAGCTTAATATATTTGTGGAGAAACCCAGATATTGCTTATTGACTGTGATGGCTTAATAAGAATGGCCCCCATAAGCATGTTGGCATACTTCTGTTTCAATAAATCTCTCCAACCCAAATATGCCCCAGCAATAAAAACACAACACAATTAGTATGATTACATGCTGTGCACCTAAATTGGGCAGCTCTACCATTACACTACCATCTTCCACAGCTTATGAGACCCCTTAGAACTTGCAGTTTCTCCAGGCAATGTGCTTCTGCTCCGCTTTTCTCCTTCTTCCTCCTCTTCCTCCTCTCCCTCTTCCATTTTCTCCTTCTCTCCCCCAACCTTCCTCTCCACCTTCCCTTTCATCTACCCAATCATCAGCTCTCCTTTATTTTACAAATTAAGGTGGGAAGCAGGTTTACAGGAATTCACCTGAGTGCTGACTCATTCCTTGTTCTCAGCCACTCACAGAATGGAATTAACATCAAATATAACTAGCCCCAGTGATATACAAAACATTTCCCCCTTTCTGTCCAATTAAAAGACTATTTTCTCTCAGATATAATTGAGCATAACTATTATTATTTTTTAATTTATAAAGTAAAAGAGACCGAACACCCAGTCCATCATCTTTGTTAATTGAACAGAACCTCTGTCATCTATCCTTACTTAAAAGACTTATAATTCTACATCTGGCTATGTCTTGGCTTTAGATTGAATGCCATCTGAAAACCATCCTCTCAAAACTGTTCCTCTCAAAGTAAAAAGCCTGGGTTAGCTAGGAGACTATGTAGTTTTTCAACCCCATCAGAAATCCAAGAATGACTGATATTAACTGAAAATATATAGAAAGCCTAAAACAGCTTTCAAAACTTAGCCAATCCAAAGAGACTACTGATCACCTGGATAGTCCCTTACTTCAGCATGTTGGAGCATCCATCTTCAGCCTACTGACCAGGGTCATCTGACAGACTTAGAGAAACAGGAATATTAAGGAATAGCCTACTCTCTCTCGGCAGAATCAAGCTGTCCTAACCTGTAATTGTGTCCTTTCTTCGGACAGTATTATGTCTGTAGATGAATGAGGCCATTCTTGCCTAGTGGCTGTTTGTCACAACTGGAGTAACTCAAAGACGCTCAGTTTCTTCTTTGACTCAAGACAGGGAAAGCTGTCAGGAGCAGACTGATCTCAACAACAAGTGAATAAATAACATTAAACATCACATTCTGTGGACTTCTGACATTTTTGAAAACCAACTATCTATGTAAAGTAATCAAAACTATTCTCTGTTACCTACTCTTAGCCATTTCTGGTTAAAATAACTGAGAACACCCTGAGAACAATAAACTCAGAGCCATGAATTTCCTACTTGGCCCTTAACTCATAGGCTTAAACATTTCAGATCTGTTTATAATACCAGCAATAGAAGGACAGGGTTCAAGCCTTGTACTTCAAAATTTTTAGTATCAAAGACAACCTATAATAACCAAACCCAGTCCCAAAGCCTAGGGAACTGGGACGACAACTCTTCATAACTTCTTCAAACTGAATATGGGTGTTGAGATATTTTAAAGGGATGGGGACGGGTAAGGAATGATTGTATTAGTCTCTGATGCCTGTGTCCTGACTAGATCCAGATGAAAAACCAAGACATCAGGAGTTCAGGCAGGTCAGTTCAGCATGTCTGACAATGAGATTCACCAAGGCTATATATTCTGTAATATATAAATCTCAAAACAAACTTTTAGTATCATCAAGATAAACTTTTTATTTCATTCTCTGGAATTTAGTTCTCAGGGGGGTCTCCCCCTATCAAATCTAATCCATATAACTCTGAAAGTTGTAAATACCTTAGTCACCTTTTCCAAAAACACAAAGACAAAGCCTTTTCCCCAAATCAGCATACCCTTCAGCCTGTAACCAGGAAAACCTGTAGCTTGCCCCCTGTCCCAGAGGAACAATAAAACCATCACAATACTCAAAATCACACACATTTTAGCCTATTTAGGCCTTTCTAATTTGTCATGTCAGGATTTAAACCCAAAATTTCTTTGGAGCCCACATTAGTCAGAATATGAGTCTCCTGCAGACTGTATTATACCATCTTTAAAACAATTAATTCACACTTCTATTTTCCTTTTCCTTTTCCTTTTTCTTTCCTTTTTCCTCTTTCCTTCCCTTCCCTTTCTATACCTGCTTATAAGAAGTAGCTTGTCAAACTAAGATTTAAACCCAAAATTCCCATGGAGCCCACATTAGACCGAATATGAGTATCCCATAAGACTTATTAGGGCACACTCTACCTTGACCTATAGACATTTATTTAATTAATCCCCATTATAATATCTATTTGTTATGTTCTCTACCTGGAGCCACAGACTTCTATTAATTAATAACTGTTCATAGCAGGCGATTATCACTGTTCTTTCTACTTGGAGTCAGTGACTAATATTCCCTATCTAATTCTGAATGTGAAATTTCTCATAATTAATAAGCCCTCTGCCTAGAGCAGCCATCCTATCTGTTGTGTTCTCTACCAGGAGCCATAGACATTTATTTAATTAACATCTATTATAATATCTGTTATGCTTTTTAAGTAGAGTCACAAACTTCTGTTAATTAATACCCATTTATAGTAGGTGATTAGCACTGTTCTCTCTACTTGGAGTCAGTGACTAATATTCCCTGTTTCTGAACCGCAGGTGAAATTTCCCATCTTTAGGTACTACACCTACTTATAAAATGCAACTTGTCAAACCAGGATTTAAACCCAAAATTCCCATAGAGCCCATGTTAGACAGAATATGAGTATCCCATAAGACTTATTAGAGTTCTATATCTTATACCTTCTTCAAGTATCAAAAGTTTATATTTCTCTCTTTATAGAAATGAATTACCTGGTCCTGAGTCCTTTGTACCTTTGTCTCCCAATTATTTATTCACAGGGAGAAGCTGAGTGTAAAAAGATCTGAGTTGTCTGTGTCTCTGTTTGGAGATGGGAGAGGCAGGTTGGGGAGCGAAGGATGCAGGGAAGCAAACACAGAAAGGCTCTCTCAGGCATAGATGCTTCTCTGCTGTTCTCTGTAGGCCCCTCAGATCTAGTCAGCTTCAAATCCACACTGCTACATCCTAGGTCACTGCCCAAGCCCCACTCAGGGGTCGGGGGGGGGGGTCAATGAACTTTTATCTCAGGTTAGTTGAATTCAAATCAATATTTTGGGCACCATTTTGTTGTGATAAATCTCTCCAACCCAAATATGCCTTAAAAATAAAAATACAACACAGTTAATATGATTACATGCTGTGTGCCTAGATTGGGCAGATCTACTGCTACAATATCATCTTCCACAGCTTATGAGACCCCTTAGAACTTGCAGTTTCTCCAGGCAATGTGCTTCTGCTCTGTTTTTCTCCTTCTTCCTCCTCCTCCGCATCCTTTCCCTCTTCCATTTTCTCCTTCTTCTCTCTCTACCTTCTGCTCCACCTTCCCTTTTATCTGCCCAATCATCATCTCTCCTTTATTTTACAAATTAAGGTGGGAAGAGGTTTATAGGAAATCACCTGAGTGATTCCTTGTTCTCAGCCACTCACAGAATGGAATTAACATCAAATATAACTAGCCCCATGGCTATCCACAACATACTTCCTCCAAGTTTATGAACTGTTTGGAAAGGATAAGGAGGCGTGGTCTATCGGAGTGGGTGTGTCCTTGTTGGAAGAGGTGTGTCTCTGTCGGTAGTGGGCTTTGAGGTTTCAACAACCCACACAATAGAACCTCGGTCTCTCTGCCTCTGTCTCTCTGCCTATTGCTTTCAAATCAGGATCTAAAGCTCTTAGCCACTTCTGCCTACATGCTGCCCCACTCCCCTCCATGATGAAATTGACTAACCCTCTAAAACTGTAAACACACCCACAATTAAATCTTTTCTTTTTTCTTTTCTTTTCTTTTTCTCCCTTTCTTTTCTTCCTTCCTTCCTTCCTTCCTTCCTTCCTTCCTTCCTTCCTTCCTTCCTTCCTTTCTTTCTTTCTTTCTTTCTTTCTTTCTTTCTTTCTTTCNTTCCTTCCTTCCTTCCTTCCTTTCTTTCTTTCTTTCTTTCTTTCTTTCTTTCTTTCTTTCTTTCTTTCTTTCTTTCTTTCTTTCTTTCTTTCCTTCTTTCTTTCTTTCTAAAGTTGTCTTAGTCTTGTCTCTTCACAGCAATAAGACAGTACATAAGACAGTGATAGAACACTTACTTGCCTTACAATCTCAAGACCCTAGGTTCAATCCCTGATCATGCAAATAAAAACCATAGAGTTCTACTGTGCTCTGATAGTAACTTGACTTACAGACATTTAAAATTAAGTACATGGGATATATTTATTTAAACAGGGCAGTACTTGGGCAATATTTTTCTCTTCTTTTCCCTTGTGTCATAACAGAATAAACTCATTCTTAACCATGAATAGTATTGGTTTTATAATTTTGTCTTAATTTCATGTGTGAAACATTTTTTTATATGAAACATCTTTTATAATCACACTTTTTTTTTCTTGTAGAAAATCCATAATCATTTTGCAAGGGAAGTTTCTTAACCCACATAATATTTCTTAACAACTCAGGGACATATTTTAAGGCACTTAAATATCTTTTGATGTTCCCTCCAATTTTTATATTTAAATCCTTAAATTTCTACTTAGTACAGAATGCATTCTTTCTTACAAGAATTTTCTTTTTTAGAATGAATAAATATTCACTATCAATACATTAAGGAAATATAAGTGACAACGATTCAAAAGAAACTATTGTATTCAAAAATAGTCCCATGTCACAGTCTGACCCTTTGATTTATTGAGCAACCACAATGAACTGACACAACATTCTATGATCATGAATATGAAAACCACAAGATTCTGCAGTCAGTGTGTTTAAAATTAGTTATCAGGTTTATCAAACAAAGATGCAGATGTCCAGTTAAATATGAAGTCTAACAAATGTGCACATAAGCATGTCTCAACTATTGCAAGGCACATTACAATATTAAAATAAGAACTGTTTGGAAACCTGTATTCCATCTAGAAGTTCCAGATGAAGTATTTTATAGAATATCGAAATTCATTTATTTTTCTAATGGATATAAGACAACAGTAGCATTGAGCAATGAATTTAAGCATGCTGTTTAGAATATACAGAAGGGCAAAAGACAAGAAAGTTACAAACAAACAGATGCTAGGCACAGCTGGTCTCAGAGGGATAGAAGGTATAGGCAAAGGCAGAGAGCAGTAAAGGGCTCCAAATAACCTGCAATGGAATGTATTGTGCCAGAAAAATAACACACATGAAGCTTATAATCAAGCATAGCATAGACCATTTATTAATCCTCAAGTTTAATTTGTGAAAGAAAAATATACAAAATTACACTTTCCATGTACTACTTACAAGTCCAAGTGTATGGTGGTAACTGTTAGATGAATGAGATGTTATTTCTGGTGGAAGAGCTATTTATAGTAAGAGTTATTTCTCCCTCTACTTGTGATAAGAAGGAAATGCTTCCAATGATATAGGAAAGACAGCTGGTAAAGACTTAACATTTCATTTTAAAAACATTTATTATTCATTTTTTCTTGGAATACAGTGTTTTGATCTGTAAAAGCACTCATTCTTATAAATACCACAATCCAGAAATTAATTAGTGAATGAAAATGTACAATAAATTAGGCATACATTTAAAGATGTTACATGCTACCTGTCAAGTTGCCTAAACGAAGCTCATTAGAGTCCTGGATTTTCTCCCCAAGGTTGTATATTCTCCCCCCCCCCCTCATAATCTAACTGAAATTCCCCATGGAGAAAATGCAGAATCTGTTATTGAGCACATTTTCTAACTACCTAGGATAAAGCTATGTACACATAAATAACATTCATCCTGTGAGCATGAAAAGAAAATGTTTCTAATCTCAAACCTGGAAAAGATAAGCATCACAAGAAAGGCTTAGCGAACTTCACTTGCAGCGGTTACCTCAGAGTGGCTGTTATCAAACTCATTTGGGGAGCGCTTCTCCAATGCAAGCACTCCTTAATAAATTAAAGCTTCTTAGCTGCCAACTTATTGCTGAGAAGTTGATTGACTCTTAAGTACCCTCAATTCATTAGCACCACCTGTTTGACAAATGAAAATTGTTCCCCATTGTCTATTAGAGCAACTCTAAATCCTCAGTTAGATGTTATTCTCCCCACCAGTTGGGCATTCTCTCAGCTCACATTCCTACACAGGGTCCTGATTTCAGAAATGTGTCCCTCTCTTTGGCTCCTTCTTCTTGCATAAAAACATATATGATTTCATCTTTTCCAAGACCTGCCTCAAGTTTCAGCGCCTACCATATTAACTTCTCTGGCTGGCCATGATCTTTCTCACTAAGTCCTATGTGTTCTTTGTAGTTTGGGCTTGCTCCTATGAGCTCTACAGTACTTGCTTGACTCTTCTTAACATATAGACTGATCATGTGTGCACATAACTTGGAGGGCTTACCATTGGCCACCCTTCTAAGCATACTAGTTCACTGTTCGTTCAACAGGTATGGATAAGACAGGTTGAAAAGTAGAAAGAAGACCACAGAAGGACCACAGAAATCAGTGACGACTTCACAATTCCCAAAACTTCCTTATGTATCCACTTCCTGATGCCATCCCTACAGTGTGTCCTATAAAGAGACCATCATTCCTTTCTGATCAAGAAACTATATAAAATATTCATAGCAGCCACACAACATGCACATCCTTGGGAAAGTGTCTTCTTGGTCTTGCCTTTTGATTGATGTGACAGCATAATTGTTTGCATAGCCTACTCCACGGTCAGCTCTCCACACATTACAAGGTCTTGGCTGTCACCTAAAATCCATACATATTCTGACTTCCATATAACTCCTGGACCCTCACATGTCTTTATACAGTAAGCCTATTGATGAGTACTTAGAGAGTTCACTAACATTGTAAATAGCTACTTTCAGTTTGTTTGATATGCCTAGTTCAAAGCTTTTAAAATGCAATAGGCTCCCAGCACTTAAGAGGCAGAGGCAGGCATATTTCTGAGTTCGAAGCCAGCCTGGTCTACAGAGTGAGTTCCAGGACAGCCAGGACTACACAGAGAAATCCTGTCTCAAAAAAAACCAACCAAACAAACAAAAAAATGAAAAAAAAAACAAAAAAAATGCAATAGGCTCAATATATAACTATATTGTATTTAGGTTATCAAGATGCTGGGATATAATCCCTTCCAAAACATCATCACTTTAACAAAAACATGTCTTATGAATGTTTTCTTAGAAATTTGGATGTTTCAAAATTCAAAATAGTTACATTTCTAGCCTTATTATTGACTAGTCAATCTAATAGTAGCCACATAAACCATTAGAAAAGATATATAAATGTTAGCCAAAATTCTTTAGAATGCAACAAATATATATTCTTTGTATATACAGAAGAGAAAAAATCAAATAGTCTTTAAAAATTCAAACTTTGGAACATATTTAACCAAGAAGCAAGCAGAATATTAATTTAAAATACATATACTCCCCCCTCTGCAATTTTAAAACATTCTGGCTTTAAAACTATCATGTTCACTTCTTGACATATATTTATCTCTGTCACTATGTCATTGCTATTTATTATAAGATACACTAAGGTCTGTCAGCCTGAACCCAACACAGAGAATGATACAGTAACAATTTGTGATCTGATTTGAAATGACTTTTCTAATCTGAATAACAAGCACTGGCTTGACTTAGGAGCAATTATAAATTAAATAGACAAGTAACTTACCAAAAGGAGAGAAAGTCAAGTTCATAGAATGTATTTACGTAATTGGAGATGAACTGTAGAAGTCACCCATTGTTGTAAAGCAAGTTGCTACAAACAGCAGCTTTTTTTTGTTTGTTTTGTTTTTTTGTTTGTTTTTTGTTGTTGTTGTTGTTTTTCGAGACAGCGTTTCTCTGTGTAGCCCTGGCTGTCCTGGAACTCACTTTGTAGACCAGGCTGGCCTCGAACTCAGAAATCTGCCTGCCCCTGCCTCCTGAGTGCTGGGATTAAAGGCTTAAAGGCATGTGCCACCACACCCGGCTACAACCAGCAGCTTTAAACACTGTTTTGTCACATATTTGATAGATCAGAAGTCTGGCGTGACAATCAAGGTGTGAGCATCTCACACCTTGTTATTTGGAGAATCAGAAGGATCCATGCTGAAGCCCATGCAGGTTAGTGGAAAGCCCCATTCCAGAAGTTAGCAGATCTTTGCTGGTTTTCAGGAGACAGTCTTTGCTCTGATAGTATCCTCACTATACAGGAAACAGCAGAAGAGCATCCATTCCTACTCCTTCTGCTTCTCTTCTCTGACTCTTTATCACTAGCTAAACATAGCTTACAGGATACTCCTTCTAACTGCAGGCTTTATCACCCGCATACAAGTTCCAGAAATAATGACTCTGAAACTGGATTATTTGTGAATAAATGCTTAAGCCAAAAAGTTTTTTTCGCTCCCCGACTAGCTTGAAATTCAACACCTTTACTCTATGGGATGAATGCCATATGGCTGGTTACCTCTTCTGAGTTTCATGCATCTGTTTCCTCAGAGCATGGGGTGAATCTTTCCCACCTGATTCTATCCCAGAATTCCTTCTCTGTATCAGAACTTCTACCTCCTTATTCCCTGCCTAAGCTAATAGACCAACAGCATTTTATTGATAGGCGATACATTGCACAAGAGATTCTCTCTACAGCTCTTATACAAGATCACACCCATGCAGGCAATTTTACCTAGTCAGTATAACATAATCTATATGTATCTCTCTATCCATAAAGTGGGGAAGACATTTAAGTCTCTGCAGAGACTTCCCCATACCCAAAGAGAAGCAGGTGGCACAAAGGTGAAAGTCGGTGAGCTCTCTCATAGGGTTGCTCATGTTGTCAAGCAGATTATTTAGTTGATGGTTGTGGTTTATTTAAAAGCCCAAGCATCTATTTATTAAATAACAACACTAAGTATGTACCCATGTTTTTTCGAAAGATTATAAATCTTAGGCACTCACGTAACTTACTAATAACTCTTACTGTGGTGACTGGTGTAATACAGATGTGTATGCACAATAGTGGCATAAAGGGGGGAGAAATAGCTTTGAGTCTAAACATGGGAGCTAGGTGAGCAGAAATGGGAGACAGTGAGATCCAAATGGCGGTGGTCTTACAGGTCATTCTGGGCTTTTACTTTATTCTGTAATTGATAAGACATGTTTATTATTCAGTAAAAGGAAGACGCAAGATTTCTGTAAACATCAGAAAGTTAGATTTAGCATTGTCAGTAGCAATAAACAGTGGTGCAATGGTACCCACAACATCTGCAGGCTGTTATTGGCCCTGCATTGGGAGGTGAGAATTTGATAAACCTAGTGGCTAAGCATCTTAATACAATTTTACCATCCCATAGGCACCAGAAAATCTGAGTCAGCCTGGCATCTCTTCCATCAGTCCTATGTGACAACTTTCTAATTTGTTATAATCTACTGTGTCACACTTCCAAAATTCTGCGTTTCCCACCCACCCTCTGCCAGACTTTTCAACTCCTCACAAAAAATTTCCTTTATAGACCAGAGTTGAAGCTTTGCATGCATTAAAAAAAAACAAAACAAAACAAACAAAAAAAAAAACTACACCTTTTATGCCTGCTGTTGCTTCCTGAGAAAAGGTTACAGGAATTGCAAGTAAATTTTAATGAGTGAGCTTCTAAGTTCTCAGAACTGATTTATGTGGGGAAGCATTTGAGATGCTGTAGAAAGTGCATGGTTGACGTGAATTATCATGGAGATGTACACCATTCAATATGCGTAGTCCTCTTGCTTTAAAGAGGAGCTCAGAATCATTTTTAAATGTCAGTGTTGGATCTGCACTAACTACAAAGCACTAAGCATTTATAATACTCAGTCTCTCTCTCCTAGTAATGGCTCATGACAAAGCTACTTCTTATCAAGGGAATATATTGTTTTAAAATGTAAACACATGGATTTTGTAAATTATTTCCTGATTAAGGTGAGGACAAGATTAAGTGACTGTTTCCATTCCTTTCCTACTTTGTATATCTTTCCTGGTCTTTCTGTGCCTAGACCCATGAGTGACTCAGGAGATTCTATCTGAAGTTTACCTCAACTAATCTCCTCACAGAATGGAGTTTTCTGTTAAAATTCATGAGAGAAGGGAAAGAAGACACGTGAGCTTTCAGTGCTCCTGGTTGCTGAGAGGATAAGCCAATCATCTACTGAATGGAACAATGATCAAAATATGGTTAATAACTTATTAACATTTTCATCCCTCTTAATACTACTACCAAATAAAGGGAAATTTAGACCTATCAATTAATTCATGAAACATCTGAATTTCTCCAAAAGAGTTTTATTTTGAGTACCTACTATGTGCATAAACTTTAGTGGACCTCAGTGATAAGATGGTAAGAAAGGCAACTTTGTAGATTCCATTTGAACCACCAAGTATGTTAGGAACACACACTGTCTCCAATCTTCAAATACAAGACCAATCCACATGTGGGAACTTTGGTAATCTTTCCAACATATCATGATGTCTTACGGTGAGTAATCAAATTTACTCTTGTCTCGTTTGAGCCCATTTGCTCATTTCCCTTTTTATTCAAACTCTTTAAAGTGGTTGTGTGTTTCTGAAACCATTGTTGTTCCAACAGTATTTACTATATTTATATTTATTACTCTATGGACTCTAAAGCCTTCAAGATAAAGACTATTCCTGCAGCTTTTAGTACACAAATGTTTTCACACTTGTGAATGGGCGCTTGTTAACCTGAAACATTTCTGTCATTTACATTGAACTGGTCTTAAGTGCTAAGGCATGGTGATGATGCCAAGGACATAATGTGGGGGGAAGAGGCAAGGTACTTAAGTCCTTTGCTGAGTCTCACACACCAGTTCCTATGATCTTGTAGAATCATGCTCTGCTAAAGTATTATAAAATGGATTTCCTATAGATGACTGTGGGCATCCCAGAGGAGCAGGGTGGGGGGGGGAGGGTATAGGGGACATTCGGCATAGCATTTGAAATGTAAATGAAGAAAATATCTAATAAAATAAGTTAAAAAAATAAAATAAAATGGATTTCCCACAATTTAAGGGCTGTCTTACTTGTTCCAAGAATACCTCTCCATCAGTTGGCACTCACAAATGCCAAGCCAATGTCTCTGCAATAAAATCTCATGTTCAGTTTTGCAAGTTGAAAAGTTGACTCCTCCTTATCTTAAAAATACAATATTTAGATCATTTTGATCAACATGCATAAGAATATTGTAAGACTAAATTTCATTACAACAGCAAAGAAATTAGATCTGTTGAAAAATTAGGTTAATTAATAAATAAAATGCTTTCTGGAGCTCCAAAGAATTAAATAATAGTCCTCAAGATAAAAATCAATTAATTTAGTCTACCAACAAAGTTCAAATTTATTCACCTGACATTGACATAAGTTCTATTACAGGGCAAGCAGCTTTTACTTTTCCTATCAAGAGCAATGTGAGCTGGCCTGTGACTGTTTTCCTTGATTATATGACCTATCTTTCATTTTCATTTCACACATAAAAATTGGACATACTGAAAATATCCTTTATATATATATTGTGGATTCCAGTTTTGTGTTTTTATGAGATTCCCAAGTGTAGGAATATGTGTGTCTCTCCATGTCTCTGTATCTATATGTGCTTCTTGTGCTTTCCTTTGGCTCTTCTTCCTTCTGTTTCTATTGTCCTTTTCTAGTTTGTTGGTTTGTTTGTTTGTTTTATCTTATCTTATTTTATTTTATTTTATTATTATTCTTCAGATGCCTATTTGTTTCCAAGCAAGAAAAAGAAAGGGTGTGGATTCTAATGGGAGGAGAGTTGTGGAGACTCTCAGAAGAGTATGAAGAGAGAAAACTGTCATCGGAATATATTATATTAGAATCTATTTTTAAAAATAAAAGGAAAATAACACATATAATTACCATGGCCAACCATACTATATCATTATAATATGTCATAGTTCCCATTACATCAATAAGCTTGTTAACAATGTTCTATTTTTAATTTATTTCTTTATTATTAATTATTATTTGTGATTTAGAAGGAAAACTTCAGAACACTCTGAAACAAAACTTGATTCCCAGATGCCTAGGGGGCTGATGATTTTCACTTGGAAAAGAAGGTGAAATGTATATATCCCCTCAGGCTCTGACAGAATGGCTTCATGATAGTCAGCTAGTGTCAAGAGTAGAAATATGAGAACTGGGGAATAGCTCCATAGTTAAAGCACTTGTGCAAATGCAAGGAAGGAGTCCAGATCTCCAAAACCTATATAAAGACCAAGCAAACATGGCATCTTGCTTGTAGTTCCAGCTTCAGAATGCAGAGACACAGGATTCCCAGAGCAAGCTGTTTAGTGAGGCCAGGCTAGCCACGTCAGGAAGCTTCCCTTTGACTGAGAGCCCGTCTCCACAAACACAGTTGGAAGAATGATTGAGGATGATTCCTCATGTCAATCTCCAGCCTCCAATTACATGTTCACCCAGTCACACACATACAAAACATCATACATGCTCATGCACACCCTACCTATATGAATATGGGGTGTGGGAATAAAGTAAAAAAAAAAATGCATGCATCTTAGTAGCCATTGTTTGACGACTTGACTTGAGGAAGAGTGGAAAGGAACTGTTACTAGCTAAAAGAAAGGGAAAGAAACAAGGGAACTCAGCTGTCAAGGATAAAGAAAAGTAGTTTTCTTTGGACCACAGCAAGTCCATCAATGTTTTCCATATCAGTTAGTATATGTAAAGTCTAAATATAATAAACTCAGCCTTTAACAACATGTGTGTAAGCCCTTCATTACTGCAACAAGTAACAGGATCGTCCACCTTAAAGAAACACACATCACCTTGGCTCACAGTTATTGAGGTGTTAGTCTATGATCAGTTGGCTCCTTTGTTTGTGGTCTGTGGCTAAACAGCACACTACAGCAAGAACTTCTCAGGGAAAACCATTTACCTTGGGGCTAGCAGGTAAAAGAGAGAGAGGTTGAAATCCCACTCTTCCCAGGTATGGGAATACCACCCACTAGGCTCAGATTTTGAAACTTCAGCCTCCCTCCCTAAAGCACTAAGCTAAGAACTAAGCCTTGGACAATTGTGCCTTTTGGGGGTGATGATAGTCCACAAAAGCTCGTGTTTCAGTGCTCTTTGCCACTCTAGAGCTGTGTATCCCATATGTAGCACATGTTTATATACATACGCATTTCTGTTTATATGTACTTGTATATACAGGTATGGATACCTGGTAGACAAGCTTATATGTATGTATAGCGCAAAGCACGTCACATCATAGCTCATTTTATAATAACACAGTACATTTTGTTACCTTCTTATTCAACTCCCACTGATTGCTTCAAAATTTTGTGCAATTATGAAAATACTTCCTGGTTGAAATAAACTTTGTGGGCTGTAGAGACAGTTCAATAGTTACAAGTACATAGTACTCTTGTGGAGGACCCAGGTTCAATTCCCAGGACCAACATTTGATGGCTCATAACCATCTGTTAATTCCAGCTGCAGAAGAGAATTAAATGCCTCTGGTACCTTCACATATGTGCATATATTCCCCTCCCCCCCAAAAAAACCCCACACACATAACCAAATTTTTAACTGAAAGAAAGGAAGGAAGGGAGAGGAGGGAAAGAAAGAGGGAGGGAGAGAGAGAGAGAGAGAGAGAGAGAGAGAGAGAGAGAGAGAGAGAGAGAGAGAGAGAGCAATTTTCTTTATTAGTGACACCAGGCTTTTCTGTAATTGGAAACAATAATGAGGCTTGGTTATGTGACAGTTACAGGCTTTTCTGTTCTAGCTTTCCGTGTAAACCACAGCAGTAATTTTGTTCTGTGTATCATGTGGTTTTTTGTGCTCTTCTAACATAATTATTTATAAACCACCACTGTATGTAAAGTGATTTGCTAAGACATCATAGAAGTGGGGCTGTTGTTTAGAGGCTTTACTATGCTTAGGATGAAATAATAATATGTTATCAGTATTAATGAGAATGATTTGCACAAGAAAGGTATATGTTTATTCTCTATGCTATGTATAGTTTTGTTCAGCATACATACATAGTTATTTAAATATAGGATAAATAGTTTCTGGTGTTGAAATGTACAGCAGTGTACCAATAGATACTCATTATGTATACTGTCCTTCAAGTCCTTCCAAAAGGATAGAAGAAAGGATTTTTGAGTGTTTTTTCCATGAGGATTTTTTTTAATTTTGGCAGATGGACACACTCATCCTAATGAATCCTTATATTGAAATAACATACAGACTGAGAAAGCAAAGTGTGTATGGAATTTCACAACATGATCCACTTCATTTTTTTCAAACAAACTAATAATGTTAATAATGAAGAGAAAAAACACATGACACCAAGATATGTGTATAATTTGTGTCATTTAAGAAATAAGTAATTAGTCTCTGGATAGTCCATCCTTTCATCTTAGCTCTAAATTTTGTCTCTGTACTTATATCCTTTTATATCATTTCATGGGTATTTTGTTCCTTATTCTAAGGAGGAGTGAAGTATCCACACGATGATCTTCCTTCTTGGTTTTCTTGTGTTTTGCAAATCCAGGGATCCATCCCATCATGAGCCACCAAACCTAGATACTAATGCACATGCCAGCAAGATTCTGCTGAAGGGAACCTGATATCTTGTGAGGCTATGCCAGTGCCTGGCAAACACAGAAGTGGATGCTCACAGTCAGCTATTGGATGGAACACAGGGCCCCCAATGGAGGAGCTAGAGAAAGTACCCAAGGAACTGAAGGGGGCTGCAACCCTGTAGGTGGAACAACAATATGAACTAACCAGTACCCCCTGAGCTCGTGTCTCTAGCTGTATATGTAGCAGAAGATGGCCTAATCGGCCATCATTGGGAAGAGAGGCCCCTTGGTCTTGCAAACTTTATATGACCCGGCACAGGGGAAGGCCAGGGCCAAGAAGTGGGAGTGGGTGGGTTGGGGAGCAGAGGCAGGAGGAGAGTATGGGGAACTTTTGGGATAGCATTTGAAATGTAAATAAAGAAAATAATAATAAAAAAGTAAGTAAAAAAAGAAATAAATAATTAGTATGAAATATTTTTAAAAATCGATGTGAAGACAAAAGCTGGAAAAAGCAAATGAGAAAAGCATCGTCAGTTTTAAAGTTCTCTCTCCCCATACCTTCTGCTGAGAAGCAACATTAAGATACTGTTTTATATCTTTTTCTCTTTGTTTCACATATGTGTGAGCGAGTCATACATCGCTGAGACAAATGCAACATCTGCCTACCTGTCTGCAGCATGTCTTGGTGCTTACTGTACTTATGATATTCTAGGAAATGGGGAGCGAGGACAAAAATACCTTGAATAGTTTGCATAGGAAGGGTCAATAGAAGAGAATAAAATAGATCAGGGGTGTGTGACAGAAAGGGGAAACCATAAAAACCGTGTAGGTAATCTAGATAAAGATGTCAGCTGACGATCTGACACACCTAAGGTCATCTGGGGGACCGTGGCCTGCGGCATGATGAAGTTTGTTGCGGGAGGGTCCAGCCTATTAGGGGTGGCACCAGCTCTAGCCATTTGGACCAGGGCTGTACAAGATGGCAAGCTGAGATGTGTAAGAGGCATGAACCTGAGAGTGAACCAGAAAGCAGCCTCCTCTACTCCTTCTATCTCCAGGTCTGTGCCTTGGCTTCCTGCCCTGACTTCCCTTCATGATGGACTGTGACTGGGAAGTGTAAGCTAAATAGACCCTTTCCGCCTTCCCCAAGTTGCTTTTGGTCAATGTTTTATTACAGTAACAGAATGGGATTAGGCTAGAGAGAAAATAGGGCCATGGTGGAAAGAGAGACAGAGACAGAGACAGAGACATGCAGAGACAGGGAAAACAGAAAATATTCTGTTTAGTTCTCAGGAGCGTGACACATGCCTTCAGTCTCAGCACTTGGAGGCTAAGACATGAGGGTTGTAAGTTCAAGGTCAGGTATGTGCGTAGTCTTTGTTCAACCTGATACAAGTTCAGAAGAGGGGCCCTCAGTCGAGAAAATGCCTTTACCAGATTGGCCTATATGCAAGCATGTGAGGGCATTTTCTTGATTAATGGTTGATGTAGCGCGGTCCATGCTTAGTTAGGTGGTGTAAGAAATTAGTCTGAACAAGCCAGTGGAGAGGAGAGCAGTGAGCAGCATTCCTCTCTGCTCTGGGTACATTCAGTTCCTGACTCCAGGTTTCTGCCTGGAAAGATGATGAGCTGTAACCTGGAAACCAAATAAACTCTTTCCTCCCAAGCCACAGTTGGTCATGTTTTGTTTTGTTTTTTTTATCACAGCCATCAAAAGAAAATTGGGACACCAGGTGAGTGGAGGGTATGTTCCCAGACCACTCTGAACGTCCACGGTTCCACCCCACCTCAAACCCCAAATAAAATGTGAAGGAAACTTATTACAAATTAACATTCCAATGCCACTCTTCACTTGAAGGACAACGACCAGCCTGCTCAACTGTATATTAATGTGTCTGCATGTGTGTAAGACCTGCATCCTGCCGTGCTCATTCTTCTTTTGGTGGTGACAGCATAAACTCCCCAAATCTACTGGGCATCTAGCAGTCACATTTGCAGTGACTAAACTGTTCCTGAGAACAGGCATATATTTGTTTATCCTTGGTCCAAGTCGCTCCAGGAATTTAGAACTCTAATTTACAGAATGTCAAGTGGTTTCTAGATATAGCTTGCTGTAATCTATAAAGCTGGAGTCCTGGTGTCAGCATAAACCACCACATGGATCTTGGAATTAAATAGAGGAAGAGATGAAAGAAGCAGAGTGTTGATAATTCTTATAGACATTTGGTCTTCATGTTTTGTTTTGTTTGGTTTGGTTTTGTTTTTCATGTGGTGTTGTAATTGAGGTCTTCTTGATTTTTATAACAAATACCTGTTCCGTTGGTTTGGGGATTTTTGTTTTGTTTTGTTTTGTTTTGGGTTTTTTGTTTGTTTGTTTGGTTGGTTGGTTTTCGAGACAGGGTTTCTCTGTATAGCCCT
>NC_034592.1:424217-438026 GCF_900095145.1 Mus pahari | reverse complement strand
CTTAGAAATTCTTCTTGACTGAGGAATCGGTCAGTCCAGAAAGTAATTGCCGTTTAAACTTGAGGACCCAAGGGTTATCCAAAAAAAAAAAAAAAAAAAAAAAAAAAAAAAAAACACTTAAAAAGCCAAATAGCCTGCTCTATAGTCCGAGGGCTGGGGGATGCAGAGATGGAAGGCACCCAAATCAGCAGGTACCTGGTCTTAATGAGAGATCCTGCCTCAAAACAAACAAACAAACAAACAAACAAAACAATCAAAACAAATTGAGTGACCTCTGAGAGACAATGCCTCTGTTTGCCCTCTAGCCCCCCCCACACACACAATTGCTCCTATTAGTTCCAAGAGTATAGTCATTCATGAATATTCTTGTCTATTCAGGAAAATATTGTTGGGCATTTGGACCACATTTCTTATAACTATAAAATGACTATTCTGTCTGAGGTTATTTAATGTGGAATGAAAGGTTGAATTTTTCCTTAGTATATTTCCCAATAGCTTAACCCACAGCATGGCTCTACCCAGAAGTGGTGGGAGCTTTAAGAAGAGGGCCCTAGCAGAAAACTTTGGGATGTGGGGTTTGCTCCACACTGTGTCCCTGCTTTCTTCTCATTCCTAAGGCAAATGGGTTTGCTCTTCCTCACAGTGCTCTGATGTGCTGTATCACTCCAGGCGCCAAAGCAGCAGGACCATTCGATTATAGCCTCAAGAACAGTGAGTTCAACCCATTCTTTGCCTTTTCAAGCTGACTAATATAGTCTTGCTCACCTGCCTTTCAGCATATCTACAGTTCTATTATTTTATTCTTGAACCCACTGATGAGATGAATTATATTAATTGATTTTCTGATATTACATTATTGTCAAAATACCATGATAAATCTAATACTTATTATTGTTTTTAAAAGCACTAAGATCTATATTAATAAATAATATTGTGCTTCAGTTGGCACTGTTTTATATGATTGTTTTTCAGGGTTTTCAGGGTTAGATATTTCAGCTACAAGAAAAATTCACACATAGAATTTCCTACAGCAAATGTATGAGTGGAGTCCTGTTATACTAGGTATCTAGGTATCCACTCTCTGGTAATAGAAACCACCCCTCTGTGTTCTTAGCCTTGTGGGGTTTTATGGTAGGGGGTGTTCTTTATATTTAAAAAAAAATGTTTTACTTTTTCATACTGGAAAATTTTTAACATACAGAAAAGGTGAAAGATTCTAAACTAAACACCTTGAGCCCCTTATTTAGTTGAAACTTCAAGAATGACCATTCTTTTACCCCTTTTACTGAAAACCGATTATTTTCTTACATAATATATCATGATTTTCCCCTCCTCCCACTCTTCCCAGTTCTTCCCCACCTCCCCTGACACCCAGTCCCACTCTCTTTCTGTCGCTCATTAGAAAAGAATAGGCTTCCGGGAGACAACAATAAAACATAAGCAAATAAAATATAAGATAAAACAAAAACCATCACATCAAACTTGGGCAAGACAAGTCAACAAAAGGAAAAGATTCCCAACAGAAGGGGCAAGAATCAGAGACTCACTCACTCATGTACTCTGGAATCCCATAAAAACACTAAACTGAGTTTTATAATATACACACAGAGGACCTGGTACAGACCCTTGAAGGCTTGTTCATATAAGTTTACACACACTTTGAAAAATTGATTTAGAAGGCCTTGTTCTCCTGGTGTTCTCCTTCTCCTCTGGCTCTTACACTCTTTCTGTGTCCTCTTCCATGGGGTTCCCTGAGCTCTGCAGGGAGGGAATATCATTAGGTATCATTTTATTACCACTTCTTTTTTTAAAGAACTGCACAGAATATATACGTACATTTATAACTACAAAGGTTATATTTGACTTTACCCTAGGTCCCTTGGCTATTTTGTTGCTGGTTCTTGATCACTTAAGCAGTGTTGAGTATGGGTTCCATCTCAAGGAGTAGGCCTTAAGTTAAATCAGATGTTATCTGGTTACTCCCACAGTCATTGTGCCATTTTGCTAGTATATTTTGCAGGCAGGAATGTAAATGTAACTTTTATTTGCCAGATATAAGTGTAATCTCAGAGGCTTACTGATAGATAAGCTCACCCTTTCTAGTTCGTTCATTACTCTGGCTGGCTTGTTCAACTCAGCTGTTCTGGTTCAAAATTCCTCTATGAGCTAGAGGTTCAAACTAGCTTCTCTTGACCTCTCACTGAATTGCTCGGCTTGGCTTCAAACTAATGCTTGCAATTTGGTCTAATCTTCTGGATCCTTCTCAATCTCTGATCTGTTCTGTCTTTACCTGTTCCTAGTTTGTTTTTCCTTAACCAGCCTCCAAAGTGAACTCAACTGACCTACCAGAACTGAAAGAAACAGCATGAACTTCACAGACTCAACTCACCTGCACTCCACTGCACTGAACTCACTGAACTGCCCTCCAATCCTGACTTACTCTGTGTTGCTCTTAAGTA
Source organism: Mus pahari (assembly GCF_900095145.1). Taxonomy (NCBI): domain Eukaryota; kingdom Metazoa; phylum Chordata; class Mammalia; order Rodentia; family Muridae; genus Mus; species Mus pahari. The sequence goes on along the minus strand of NC_034592.1, from coordinate 435,567 downwards.
GCTTTTTTTTTCTTTTCTTTTCTCATGAGAGTTAGGTGTATACTGTCTCTGATTGATTCTGTCAAATCTTTCTCTGATTCATCACTTTGTCTGCCTCTCTGTTGGATGTCACTTTCAAACATGGCTGTTTCCTTCTACAAACTAACTTTACCTTCATAATTTGGGGTTAAAGGTGTGAATGAAGGGCATGCCTCTATTGCACCCAGAGAGATTAAAAGTGTGTGATTCCAATTAGATCACATAGACCTAGAATGTCTTTGGGTATGTTGCCTTGCCAGAGAAGCCATATTTTTAGATTAAAATTCCTCTACAGGACAGCGTTATAGATCAAATGTGTGTGGTACTTTTTACAATCTAGTTTTCAATTTATCATCTCTCTTTTAACTGACCTGTTTTAGGGAAAGTTAAATGCCAAGTATGTCACTTAATTGTGGCATTATAGGAAACATCTCTAAATATTGCAATAAGATGCAAGTGTGATATTTATGCTTAAAGAGTTCCTTAAAAAGAGCACCTTACCTGATATAGAGTTTATGGCCACACCACCATCCAGACAGCACTCGATCATGTCATACTGATGTACATACATCAGTCTGTGCTTAGAACACATGTCAGAAATTCTCATATATCTTAATCAAACACATCTGAGATCACTCCTCCAACACACTTTTCTCATTTCTCTTTTGGGCACCAATCTGAGAGTTCTCACCACATGCTCAATATGTTCCTTCAAATCAGATCATCTTTTCTATTCACAACTTTTAGTTCACTGCTTTCCATTTCCTCTCCATAACTTTCCTTATAATAATTATATCAGTTTATTAGGACTTGAGTGTTTTTTTAGTTGGCTTCTGCTTGCAACTCCTTGTTTAGTTATAAACACCAAAGCCAATATTTCCCAATGTTAGTATTTATAGCTTATCTTAGAAGTTATGAATTAAGTGTTTTAATAAGTCAGTTTTTATTTATAATGTTATTAGTTTCTATTTTGTGCCTTATTTAGTTAAAATGTGTCTTGTACAGTCTGAGAAGATGGTTTTGTCAATTGAATGCTCGGCATGTAAACATGAGAGTCTGAATTCATATTCTTGTATCTGATTTTTGTTTGTTGTTTTGTTTTGTTTTGTTTTGTTTATAAAATACAGGCATTGGGGCATGAACCTGCATTCTGAGTTATGGGAAGGTGGAGACAAGACTTGTAGAGATAGGAGATCCACACTACAAGCTGACTGCTATCAGTATTAGTTAGCTCTGGGTTCACTGCAAGACCCTGTCTCATAAACAAGGTAGAAAGTAATTGAGAAAGATTCCTCAAGTCATTCTTGAGACATAAAGCACATGTGTACTCATGCATTCACATACATGCAAACGCACACACACACACACACACACACACACAGAGAGAGAGTATCAAATCCTGCTTCCCAGAAAACAACTCTAAGCAACAATACCACCCAGACTGGTCAATTTGTGGCAAGAAAAGCAGAGTTGATCCAAAGAATTTCAACAGTGTTAATTTCAGCAATGTGGCTCATACCCATTTCTAACTCCAGTAAGCATATAGTGCACATAAACTCATGTAAGTACACACATACACACACACACACACACACACACACACACAGAGAGAGAGAGAGAGAGAGAGAGAGAGAGAGAGAGAGAGAGAGAGANAGAGAGAGAGAGAGAGAGAGAGAGAGAGAGAGAGAGAGAGAGAGAGAAACTATTAATTAATTAGAGTCAGTCAGTCAGTTAATTAGTAATTTTAAAATCAAAGGTAGAGTCTGAGAGAGCTGCTATGTCCCATACAGCCTCACAGGCAAGCAGACACAGTTTATGAAGTTGATAGGAAAACTGAACAATTGTTACCACCTTTCTCTTGTGTGTGAAAAAAACTTTCTTCAAAAAAAAAATATCTAACATTATGTTTTTGTAAAGTTCAAAAACCCCTTCATTAACTGGTGGTCAGCATGTAGAAGAATGCAAATCGATCCATCCTTATCTCCTTGTACGAAGCTCAAGACCACGTGGATCAAGGTCCTCCACATAAAACCAGATACACTGAAACTAACTGTACTGGCTAGTTTTGTGTCAACTTGACACAGCTGGAGTTATGACAGAGAAAGGAGCTTTAGTTGAGGAAATGCCTACATGAGATCCAGCTGTAAGGTATTTTCTCAAGTAGTGATCAAAAGGGAAAGCCCCCTTGTGGGTGGTGCCATTTCTGGGCTGGTAGTCTTGGGTTCTATAAGAGAGCAAGCTGAGCAAGCCAGTGGAGGCAAGCCAGTAAAGAACATCCATCCATGGCTTCTGCATCAGCTCCTGCTTTCTGACCTGCTTGAGTTCCAGTCCTGCATCCTTTGGTGATCAACAGCAGTATGGAAATGTAAGCTGAATAAACCCATTCTTCCCCCCCCCAAAAAAAAAAGTCCTGAAAGGGGGCTGGAAAGATGGTTCAGAGGTTAAGAGAAATGTCTGTTCTTCCAGAGGGCCTGAGTTTTATTCCCAGCAACCACATGGATTCATAACGATCTATAGAGGTATCTGATGCCCTCTCTGGCCTGCAGGCATACTCATCAAAGGTAAAATCTACCATGATGAACTCTGAATCCTGAATATCTATGCTCCAAATAGAATGGCAGCCACATTCATTAAAGAAACTTTAGTAAAGCTCAAAGCACACATTGCACCTCACACAATAATAGTGGGAGACTTCAACACCCCACCCTCATCAATGGACAGATCCTGGAAACAGAAACTAAACATGGAACCTAACAGAAGTTATGCAAGAAATGGATTTAATAGATATCTACAGAATAGTTTATCCTAAAACAAAAGGATACACCTTCTTCTCAGCACCTCATGGTACCTCCTCCAAAATTGACCATATAATCAGTGACAAAACAGGCCTCAACAGATACAAAAATATTGAAATTGCCCCATGCATCCTATCAGACCACAATGGACTAAAGCTGATCTTCAATAACAACATAAATAATATAAAGCTAACATTCACTTGGAAACTGAACAACACTCTCCTCAATGATACCTTGGTCAAGGACCAAATAAAGAAAGAAATTAAAGACTTTTTAGAGTTTAATGAAAATGAAGGCACAACATACCAAAACTTATGGGACACAATGAAGGCAGTCCTAAGAGGAAAACTCATAGCCCTGAGTGCCTNNAAAAAGAAACTAGAGAGAGCATACACTAGCAGCTTGACAGCACACCTAGAAGCTCTAGAAGAAAAGGAAACAAATTCTTGTAATATGTTTAACTTATTAGTGACCCTCTCCCTATTTCCCCTCTTTTGCGACATGCGCCCTACTTAGTTTTTCATACCAGTTGAAGATTTACTTAATATTTCCTATTTTTATGACTTTTCTCCTAAACGAAGGGATGTGGACAAGACTCTGAGATTGATTTCCTAGATTATTTTCCAGTGCAACTGAATTGTCATCTTGCAAATCCACAACCCCTTCTATGACCTTCAGCCATAGCAAGTGAAGCTCGCTCCTTTCATATTTTGTATAAGTTACATGAACTCCAGTTATTAAATGTAACACATGTGTATAATATCTATAACCACTTTTCTCAGTTGATCTGTGTAAAAAAATAAAAACAAACAACAACAAAAGACAACACTTCATTATTTCATGAATAAAAAGGATGCTTTGTACTACCAAGAAGTCAAAAGACATAAAGATTTTACCTAATTTAAAATAATTATTCACTTCTTTATAAGAAGATTAAAGGATGAAAGAAAGATTGTAATGTCTGTCTGTCTGTCTGTGTGTGTGCGTGTGTGTGTGTGTGTGTGTGTGTGTGTGTTGCATACAAATGTTTGGTGCATATGTCAGTGCATTAACATAAAGTGCTCACTGTAGAACATCAAGTGTCTTCCTCTATCACTCTCTGTCTTGTTGCTTTGAGACAGAGTCACTTGCTGAAGCAGAGCTTTCCAGTTTCACATAGGATGGCTAGCCATGAAGCTATCAGGGTCAACCTGCCTCAGGTGCTCACTGCAGGGGTTACAGGCTCATGCGGCCATGTCTGTCATTTTATATAGGTCCCGGAGTTTCTACCTCAGATCCCCAGGCATTCAGAGTGAGTAGCCTTACTCAGTGAGCCATCTCTCCAACCCTGGATGGATGAGTGGATGAGTATACAGTCTATCACCCCAAACAAATTGGATTAGGTACTGATATTCAGAGTACAGTGGCACATAAGAATGTTAACAAACGACATCTAGAATTTTCTTTCATTCTCTTTATGTCCGGCAAAAGCATATTTCCCATTCCTGATATGTCAATTCATTTAGAAAAAAAAGTTCCAGATATGAAAGTCAAAGAGGTTCTGCTCCTGTATGTCACTCCAATGAAGACAGAGTAGTATTGTGGCACAGTTCATAGAGAGCAATACACAATCTTCAATGTCCCTGCCATAACAAGAATGACATTTGAACTATCCCATCTATTGCTTCTATCTCTCAGTTCCTTCCCCTACTCTGCCAGGAAACAAGCATGGCTAGTGGCAGTTGAAGTTCAATCCGCCCTTACACATTGTGTAACAAGAGAGCACAGGATTGCAGAGACTTTTTAGTGGGTGTTCTAATGTTTCCTTTGAGTGTAACTTCTGAAAACTCAATTGTGAAACAAGAACTTTCAAAGAACTCAGTAACAAGAAAATTTGAAAATAAATCCTAACTTAGCAAAGTTAAAGATAGTGACTTTAAGATCATCACACACTTTATTAGTAAAATAAATGTGTCCAATGTGTTGATTATATTATGTAATGTGTACCCCATAACTCAGGTTTCTGATTCTCGATATATCTTGTTCATCTGTTTTGAGACTGAATTTTCTATATGCTTACCTGATCATCTAATGGATCCAAATTGCTTCTAAATTTAGTTTTGATCATGTCTTGGTATTGTTACTGTTGACAGTTCTGGGCTTGCTAAAGAAATACATTGTTTTCAATAACTGTTTCTCAGATCACCCAAGTCAAAGACACAGGACTAATTAGTTTGGAGGATCTGGTGGTTTCTGAAATCCCCAAGAATCATCACAAGATACCTCAAGCAATCTCTCTATGACTTGTGCCAGCTCCTTCTCACAGTCTTCTGTGCTCACACTGTGCCTTTGAAAACCCTCCTTAAACAAATCTCATTTCCTGTTTCTGTAGGGAGGGAGGGTAGAGCTTCTGAACTTCTCTCTGTGTTCTCTTTATGGCCAGGAAGATGAGGTAAACACTCCCAAGCACGGATCTTGCAGCAACATGAGAGCCATCTCCACAGTGTTGTTCCTGGGAACACTTGGCTACAAAGAGTTACCTGGCAGAGCTAAGACCAATATTACATTTAATAGCATTTGTAAAAGAAGAAATGTTAGTATGAACTGGATAGATCTTTGTATTCACAGAATGGGGAAAAAAAATCCTAGAGTTTTTTTTTTTTCCTAGCACACAGTAATATTTTAAAAATCGTAAGAGGAAAAAATTTTGTTTTGTTTGTTTTGTTTTGGAGTTATTAATTTCTCTTTAGACAAAAGAACATTCACATGTCCTACAGTTTCTACAATTTTGTATTGGAAGGATACAATTATTTTGTAATATAATTTGACCACATACATTTTCAAACCCCTAAATCAAATCTTGTTACAAAGCAAAGGCAGTAACCAAATACTCTTTAAGGATGAGGTGCTCACGGAGCCAACTGATGCTTTTATTTATTTTTTCACTAAATTCAAATTATAATCCAATGGCACCACCTGTTGTTGAGATGGCAGAATTGACCTAAATGACAAGATTACATACTGAAAATCAAAGCCAGAAGATGAGCATAGGTCTTTGCCTGCTGGGCTATGACATAATGAGACAGTTACATGGTGCTTAATTTATTTGGACACTGCTCTGACCATGACCTTCAGTAGAAATGTGCAGAATGTCTTAAGGACCCATCATTGTATGAGCATAAGACAATATATGGTTAAGACCAGTTTCCCCTTATGTATTTAAGAGTAAGCCATAGAAGATAATTATTGGTAACACTAATTTTGTGTGTGTGTGTGTGTGTGTGTGTGTGTGCATGCGTGCAAAAGAGAGAGAGAAAGAGAGAGAGAGAGAGAGAGAGAGAGAGAGAGAGAGAGAGAGAGAGAGAGAGAGAAAGCACAAGTAGAAGCCGGAGTCTGATACCAGGACTCATCCTTTACCATGTTCCATCTTATCATTTTTTTTTATTGGATATTTTCTTTATTTACATTTCAAATATTTTCCCCTTTCCAGGTCTCCCCTTCAGAAACCCCGTATCTCATCCTCCCTCCCTCCCCCCTGCCTCTATGAGGGTACTCCCCCACCCACCCACTCACTCCCACCTCCCCCCTGCCCCAGGCATTCCCCTACACTGAGGCATCGAACATCCCCAGGCCCAAGGACTGCTCCTCCCAGTGATGTCCAACAAGGCCATCCTCTGCCACATATGTGTCCAGAGCAATGGGTTCTTCCATGTGTACTCCTTGGTTGGTAGTTTAGACCCTGGGAGCTCTGGTTGGTTGATATTGCTGTTCTTCCTATGGGGTTGCAAACCCCTTCAACTCCTTCAGTTCTTTTTCTCACTCCTCCATCGGGAATACCAATGGTTGGCTGTGAGCATCCACCTCTGTAATTGTCAGGCTCAGGCAGAGCCGCTCAGGAGACAACCATATCAGACTCCTGTCAGCAAGCACTTCCAAGCATCCACAATAGTGTCCAGGTTTGGTGGCTGTATATGGATAGATCTCCAGGTGGGGTAGTCTCTGGATGGCCTTTTCTTCAGTCTCTGCTTCACACTTTGTCTCCAAATTTCCTCCTGTGAGTATTTTGTTTCCCTTTCTAAGAAGCATCCACACTTTGGTCTTCTTTCTTCTTGGGCTCCATGTGGTCTGTGAATTGAATCTTGGGTATTCTGAACTGTTGGGTTAATATCCACTTATCAATGAGTGCATACGGTGTGTGTTCTTTTGTGTCTGAGTTACCTCATTCAGGATGATATTTTCAAGTTCCATACATTTGCCTGCGAATTTCATGAAGTCATTGTTTTTAATAGCTAAGTAGTATTCCATTGTGTAAATGTACCACATTTTCTATATTCATTCCTCTGTTGAGGGACATCTGGGTTGTTTCCAGCTTATGGCTATTATAAATAAGGCTGCTATGAACATTGTGCCCTTCCCCCAGCCTTGAGTGGGCTAATCAGACAGTAATTGTTTACCACAGTCACTCTTCTGCCAACCTAGCTCACTTAGGGTGGAGTTTTTCAACCTAGGTGGAAGTTGGCTCTCTTGCCACATCAGCAACTTCCTGCAGAAGCAGACTGCTTAATGAGCTTACTTTGCAACTCAATCCAGCTGAAACAAGCAACAGAACCCAGTCTGGACAAAAGATGGGCCTTTGGGTTTTCCCTCTATATATTCAGAGTGAAAAAAAGTAAATATCTAACCGTGATCAGAAATCTTTGTCTTGGCTCATTATTTCTTTTGCCCGCCTGTCTTATTTCATTCCCAGTTCTCCTTCCAGGTCTACCCAGTTCTCCGTGGCCACTGGACAGCTACAAACATAGTGGAATGTTGGAGCATCTTCTGGGTATATGCCCAAGAGTGGTATATCTGGGTCCTCAGATAATACTATGTCCAATTTAGTGAGGAACTGCTAGACTGATTTGCAGAGTGGTTGTACCAGATTGCAATATCACCAGCAATGGAGAAGTGTTCCTCTTTCTCCATATCCTCTCCAGCATCTGCTATCACCTGAGGTTTTGATCTTAGCCATTCTGACTGGTGTGAGATGGAATCTCAGGGTTATTTTGACTTGCATTTCCCTGATGACTAAGGATGTTGAACATTTCTTTAGGTGCTTCTCAGGCATTAGAGTTTCCTCAGTTGACAATTCTCTGTTTAGCTCTGTTTCCCATTTTTAATAGGGTTATTTGATTCTCTGGAGTCTAACTTCTTGAGTTCTTNGTATATATTGGATATTAGCTCTCTATCTGATGTAGGATTGGTAAAGATCTTTTCCCAATCTGTTGGTGGACATTTTGTCCTATTGACAGTGTTTTTTGCCTTACAGAAGCTTTGCAATTTTATGAGGTCCCATTGTCAATTATTGATCTTAAAGCATAAGCCATTGGTGTTCTGTTCAGAAATTTTTCCCCTGTGTGATGTGTTCCAGGCTTTTCCCCACTTTCTCTTTTAGATTCAGTGTATCTGGTTTTATGTGGAGGTCCTTCATCTACTTGGACTTGAGCTTTGTACATAAGAATGGAACAATTTGCATTGTTCTACATGATAACTGCCAGTTGAAACAGCACCATTTGTTGAAAATACTCTTTTTTCCACTGAATGGTTTTAGCTCTTTTGTCAAAGATCAAGNGACCATAGGTATGTGGGTTCATTTCTGGATCTTCAATTCTATTCCATTGATCTACCTGTCACTGTACCAGTACCATGCAGTTTTTATTTCTATTGTTCTGTAGTACAGCTTGCAGTCAGGGATGGTGATTTCCCCAAAAGTTCTTTTAATTTTGAGATTAGCTTTTGCTATCCTGTTTTCTTTCTTTTTTCTTTTCTTTTTTTTTTTTTTTTTTGTTATTCCAATGAATTTGAGAATTGCCCTTTCTAACTCTATGAAGAATTGAGTTGGAATTTTGATGGGAATTGCATTGAATCTGTAGATTGCTTTCAGCAAGATAGTCATTTTTTCTATATTAATCCTGCCAATCCATGAGCATGGGAGATCTTTCCATCTTCAGAGGTCTTCTTCGAGTTCTTTCTTCAGAGACTTGAAGTTCTTGTCATACAAATCTTTCACTTGTTTAGTGTCACACCAAGATATTTTATATTGTTTGTGACTATTATAAAGGGTGTTATTTTCCTAATTTCTTTCTCAGTCCATTTATCCTTTGAGTAGAGGAAGGTTACTCATTTGTTTGAATTAATTTTATATCCAGCCACTTTGTTGAAGTTGTTTATCAGCAGTAGGCGCTCTCTGGTGGAATTTTTGGGGTCACTTAAGTATACTATCATATCATCTGCAAATAGTGATATTTTGACTTCTTCCTTTCCAAATTGTATCGCTTTGACTTCCTTTTGTTGTCTAATTGCTCTAGTTAGAACTTCAAATACTATATTAAATAATTTAGACAGGGAGAGAGTGGGCAGCCTTGTCTGGTCCCTGAATTTAGTGGGATTGCTTTAAGTTTCTCTCCATTAAGTTTGATGTTGGTTTGCTTATATTGCTTTTATTATGTTTAGGTATGGGCCTTAAATTCCTGATCTTTCCAAGACTTTTAACATGAAGGGGGGTTGGATTTTGTCAAATGCTTTTTCAGCATCTAATGAAATGATCATTTGGGTTTTTTTTTCTTTGAGTTTTTTATATAGTGGATTGCATGGATGGATTTCTGTATACTAAACCATCCCTACATTCCTGGGATGAAGCCTGCTTGATTCTAGTGAATGATCATTTTGATATTGAAGGGAATTAAAATTTAAAATGAAATTTAAGGCCCGGGATTCATGTAACTTATGTCCAGAGAGTTGTTTTGTAAGTTTAAAAGCCTGAGGCAGAGGATGCAGAGCAGGCCTGGGCTCGCCCAGGCAGGCCTTTGTAAAAACATTCCTGGGGCTGATAGTCTGGAGTCATTTGTTAACCAGGTGTTCTGCTGACTTGCAAGTACCATTCTGCAAATGTGTGGTCATTCTGCTGACGTTTAAATGAGCCAGTCGTGTGTAACCTCGCCAATTCTTGCTAGCCCCGACCCCTCCCCCTACAAAAACCCCTAGCTTTCCAGCCACGTGGTTGGTGCCTCTACCTCCTGTGTGAGGTACTCATCTGCCCGGAGCTCCGCCATTAAACTACCTCATGTTTTTACATCAAGATGGTTTATTCACGGTTTTTGGGCTTCGCCTTCTCGAGACTAAAGTGGAGAGGGCTCCCCACGAAAGTCTTACAATATCTTCTTGGATTCGGTTTGTGAGAATTTTATTGAGCATTTTTGCATCATTATTCGTAAGGGAAATTGGTTTGATGTTCTTTCTTTGTTGAGTTTTTGTGTGGTTATGAGATAAAGTTAAGTAAGCTCTGGGATCCATCTGTGTTGCCCTGTACCCCACTGTGCTAGGGTTGTAGGCATCTGAGTTCTGGGAATTCTAACTCAGGTTCTTTTATTTTTGTGGCAGGCATTTTAGTCACTAACCTATCTCCTCAACAGCAACATTGATTTTTTTTTTGTATGTACAACATAAATCAGATTGCATTCAACATAAAATTCTGCAGATTATTAGTATGCAACCATTTATTTGTTTATTATTGGAAATACGGTGGACTTAATGAATAGCCAGTAAATACATTTAAAATTAATTTTTATAAAATAATGAATACATACTTAAATTCATTTACCTAAAGAATATCCTCACAAGTGAAGCCATTGAATGACTTCAGAAGAAGGGCAATAAGGCCTAGAGATAGATCAGTCTTTAAAGTGCTTGGTACTAAAGCACAAGGACCCAAGTTTGACCACAGCTGGGTGCTTTAACATAGTCTTGTGATTCCAGCACTGTTGATTCCTGTATCTTTTTGGCTAGCCTAGTTAAGTTGGTGAGCCTAGATTCCAGTGAGAGACCCTGTCTCAGAAAATGACTACAGGATTCCATGTGTGTCTATACACACAGACAGAAACACACACAACCACAACAGACTCCAGAGAGAGAGAGAGAGAGAGAGAGAGAGAGAGAGAGAGAGAGAGAGAGAGAGGAGACACACTTAAAAACAAATGAATTGATACCCTCCAGATCCATCCATTTGCCCAGGGAATTTCATAAATTCATTGTTTTTAATAGCTGAGTAGTACTCCATTAATGTGCCACATTTTCTGTATCCATTCTTCTGTTGAGGGACATCTCGGTTCTTTCCAGCTTCTGGCTATTATAAATAAGGCTGCTCTGAACATAGTGGAGCATGTGACCTTATTACCAGTTGGAACGTCTTCTGGGTATATTCCCAGGAGAGGTATTGCTGGGTCCTCCAGTAGTACTATGTCCAGTTTTCTGAGGAACCACCAGACTGATTNCCAGAGTGGTTGTACAAGCTTGCAGTCCCACCAACAATGGAGGAGTGTTCCTCTTTCTCCACATCCTTGCCAGCATCTGTTGTCACCTGAATTTTTGATCATAGCCATTCTGACTGGTGTAAGGTGGAATCTCAAGGTTGTTTTGATTTGCATTTCCCTGGTGATTAAGGATGTTGAACATTTTTTGAGGTGTTTCTCAGCCATTCAATATTCCCCAGTTGAGAATTCTTTGTTTAGTTCTGTGCCCCA
>NC_034592.1:364429-423317 GCF_900095145.1 Mus pahari | reverse complement strand
CCCACCCCCCCCAACCCTAACCCTACAAAAACCCCTTACTTCTGAGGGACTGGGTCGACTCCTCTGTCTCCTGCGTGAGATACGAGTCGGCCCGAGGCCTCGTTAAATAAAGTACCTCATGTGAATTACAGCAAGGTGTGTAAAAGGTGTATCTCGAATTACTGGGGACCCGAGAGAGTACCGGACCAGAGGGAGTCCCTCCTTTCAGGGCCTTACAAATTCTCAAATGAACTCACATGATATGCACTCACTGATAAGTAGATATTAGCCCAGAAACCTAGAATACCCAAGTTGCAATTTATAAAACACATGAAACTCAAGAAGAATGAAGACCAAAATGTGGACACTTCGTCCCTTCTTAGAATTGGGAACAAACTCTCATGGAAGGGGTTACAGAGACAGAGTTTGGAGCTGAGACGAAAGGATGGACCATCAAAAAGCTGCCCCACCCAGGGGTCCATCCCATAATCAGCCACCAAACCCAGACACTATTGCATATGCCAACAAGATTTTGCTGAAGGGACCCTGATATAGCTGTCTCTTGTGAGGCTATGCCAGTGCCTGGGAAACATAGTAGTGGATGTTTAGAGACAGCTATCGGATGGAACACAGGGCCCCCAATAGAGGAGTTAGAGAAAGTAGCCAAGGAGCTAAAGGGGTCTGCAACCCTATAGGTGGAACAACAATATGAACTAACCAGCACCCCCAGAGCACGTGTCTCTAGCTGCATATGTAGCAGAAGATGGCCTACATCCAACTCCAATCTTGCTTAAAGCGTCTCTTTCTAATGCTGCAGTGTGTGGAAGAGAGGGTCCAAGTTCAGAGGGTGTTCATCCTCTGGCAAACATGGCATTCTTTGAACAAAGCCCATGGTGGTAGCCAAAACCCCCAGTATACCAGAAAGTTAATGACCACACACCTCTTCCTCCTCTAGTTTTTCTGGCAGTAGTCCAGCATCAACTTTAAGCCAAGAAATTTTTTAGTCTCGTGTTAGCTTTTCACTGCATCAACAAGTACATGAAAAATCAACTTAAAAAGAGAATCTGTTTTAGCTGACTGTTTAATAGAGGGGAAGGGAGGAAAAGAGGGAAGGAGTAGAAAGGGAGGGTGTTGGGGGGAAGGAGGGCATGGGATCCGACAGTCTTTTTCAGGAATACAGTGTTCCAGTGACCCAAAAATGTCCAATTAATCTGTTTCCTAAAGGTTCCACTCTGTCCCTAAAGCACCATACATATCTAACATGTTGGCTACTGGAACATCTAAGGTTGGAAAGCCAACATTCGTTTCCATGTATACTGTTGACTTAGCTCAAAGCTTGAAGAACATTATCTTCTGGCTGTCCAAGTCCATCCAGATTCAGAGATTGTGCCCTGTCAAAGTCGATTTTCCTCCTCCAGATTATGGAAGGCTGTGTTATCATGCAGCTTAGTTCTATGTGTATTTACTGAATCCTTAACCTGTACAGAGAGGATAAGCTGTGAGGGACTTATAGAGAGACAGTTTCCAGGAAAAAAAAAACAAAAACATGAGAAGTCATGGGCAAGGAAGATCCTAAACACCAAAGGCTAATAAACTACAGAAATACAGATGAGAGAAGCTGGAGATGTGGCGTAGTGGTTAGGAGCATGCACTGCCTTTTCAGATCAGTTTGATTTGGAGCACCTACATGCTGACAGGTGGCTGACAACTAATTCTTGGACTCCTTCTCTACTTCTCCTTCCCCTCCTTGTCCTCCTCCTACCTGCTCCTACCTCCTCCTCCTTCTCTCCCCTCCTCCTTCTTTGTCTTCTTATCTTCATCTTCTTCCCCTTTGCCTTTTTCCTATCATCTTGACTTACTGAGTAAAAAAAATCTTTTACAATGTTAAATCTAAGTGATTTTATGGCCACCCCCATTTGGTTTGTGGTCAAAATGGAGACATGGGATGTGATGGTGTGCGTCTTTAATTACAGAAGCTACGGAGCAGAGGCAGACAGATCTCTGTGAGTCTGAGTATAGCCTGGTTTGCACATCCGTTGGTTAGGCGATCCAGGGATACACAGTGAGACCCTATTTAAAACATAAAGTATAATTTAAAATTAAAATTTTTCTGTTTCTCATTAAGTATGACTTTGCCATTGGCGTATTACAAAAAATTCCTTGATGCCAGTGATAGAAGCTACAACTCATCGCTTATATTCCTCTCCCTGATCCAGGCAGTCTATCCACCCCAGGCTACTGTAAGTTATTTATAGTTAAGTTGACAACTGTCCTTTTGTACAATGAGTTGCCATTGAACAAGTCACAGCTGAATGCTTTAGACATCTCAGTTTATTATTGACCATCCCTACTCTTTAATGGCCGGTGGCAAGGTAACACATCATGGTAGGAAAGAGGCAACCAGTTGATAGAAGCTAAAATGTATAACAGAGACCATCTGCTTCATCAGGTCCAAGGAGATGTTGGCAGAGAGAAAATGATGAGCTCATCCTTGGTGTTTAGCATTTTGAGACAAAGTGTGAAATTTAAAAATTCTCCTTGCTAGCACCTAGTAAAAAATGAGAAAAAAAACCTTTAAATTTATTTCTTGCAATAAAAATGGGACCATATGAAACAAAAAGTCAGCCAGAATTTAATTTTCAGGCTAGAAAACTATCAGAAAAGTTAACTCTTAGTGCCTAGGTCAGACACGGCTCCACTAGTCAAGTGCTCTTCCTACTTAAGTGACCTTGTGGTATGGCATTCGGACTCTAGCAAAGCAAAATAGTCAAACTGCCAGGCAGGAGTGGCCGTATCTGTAATAATCCTTTTAAAAAGAAATCTATTCTTTCTCTTGATTCTTCAGTACTGCACTGGTCACACCATTCAGTGTTGTTATGGGAATAACTGTCAAAGGCACAAATCATTAACTTCCAACCTGAAGGCTGAATACCACATGACCTTTAATTATTCAAATCCATAATGTTGACAGACATGTTAGTCTGCTGCCCAAGTGTCCCAAGCGTCTCATATTATTAATGTGTCAGCTTTAATTCAATTTCAAAAACAGATACAAACATGGGTAAGTAACCTCAAAGGCCATTTGTCAAAGAAGAGCCACATACTCTTGTCTGGACCTCAACAAGGTTGGTAGAGCATATTTCTCATCATCTGACCTTAAATTAAAAGCATCCCAGAATAGCTGAAATGGAAAACCAGCAGGAAAAGCTAGAAGAATGTGAATTTTAAAAGTATCTGCTCACTTTGTTGATTTAGCTGTAACAAAATTCCTAAAACTGAGTGGCTTACAAACAACAGAAATTTATTGCTTCTGGCTTTAGTACCAAAGAACAAAATCAAGACACTGGAAGTGTGGTGCAATTATTAAGACCTGTTTCTGATTCATAAGTGACATAGTCATGTGCTTGGATGAAAAAGAAGAGCAAGTTCCTGGGCCCTCTTTCACAAGGATACTCATAAGAAGAGCGCCACCCTCATCACTAAAACTCCTCCTCCAAACTCTGGCTTCTAATATCATTAATATGTGAGAAGAGAATGCTGTCAGAGAATCCATAGTAGGGAACAAATGAGCATTAAAGTCACTGAGCTACAAGAGAAGAAGGTAGCAAGGCAAGAGCTTCAGGAAGTCTTCTGAGGCTGGAAAAGGAAAGGAAATTAATCGGTCTTTTAAAAATATAAGACTTTAACTTTTTAGAAATTATAATATATTTATATTATTTCCTTACTTCCTTTTTCTCTCTTCAATACCGCTCATGTACAACCCCCTTGTTCTCTTAGATTCATAAACTTTTTCTTTAATTGTGAGTACATACATAAGTGTATATACATATCCATACATATATATGCATACATACATACACAGTCCTCAAGACATAAATACAGCCTGCTCAGTCCATATCATGTTATTTCTATGTATATTATCTCAAGGCTGACCATTGGGATTGAACAACCATTGCTAGGCTTTTCCCTGGGAAGGACCACTTCTCCTGCCATCGGCATCCCTTCCTGTTTTTTACCTAGGGTTCAGGCCTTGTGAGCTTTCATTGTCATTTCTTCCTATCAGGTAGAATTTTAAAATACAAATGTGATCCCATACCACGGATCAAAACTCTTCTCAAACTCTAATCTTTTTAGATAAAGTTTATATTAACCGACTCGCACTGTTAACATGTCCATTGGCATCACTCTTGTGCAGGGCCTGGGGCGGCACAAGTGGAGATGGCGGTGAGGAATGCTAAGGAGGGAATCAGAGCGTTTGAGTGGTTTGAAGGGGAGAGTGGAATAAATATGGGGCTTTAGCGAGGGAGTGGAGAAGGAGATGAGTCAGGAGGGAGGAGGGTAAAATAACAAAACATGGAATCACTATCTTCCTAAAATTGTGTGTGTGTGTGTGTGTGCGCGCGCGCGCGCGCGTGTGTGTGTGTGTGTGTGTGTGTGTGTGTGTGTGTCTGTCTGTCTGTCTGTCTGTCTGTCTGTTTGTGTGTGTGTTTATATACACAGACATATATACTTTAGCTGAAAGTTGCACATTTGGGCTGGCAGTACTTCCCCAGAGAGCCCCAGACTAACTAATAGAGCCTCACCATCAGGCGGGAGCCTTTCTACTCTGTCTTCAATCCTGAAGAAGGCAGCATCCAGCTGCTGCTGCACTCACTGACTTGGTATCCTGGTCAGCCCTCTATTTCTCTTCGCTCTCTGCAGTTAGAGGGTCATTAACTTAAAGCACTGCTCAGAGCTCTCCTGGCTGATGTTCAGGACAGAGAGGCCCCTAGTAAAGGCCAGCTTTTACACTGTGACTTCAGTAAATACTAGATTTTAGAAGTCTCTCAGCGCTGCTTCAACACAGGGAGCCAGGCAGGCCTGCCACTTTCATCCACATTAATGTTTCTGCTCTGCTCCTGTCCACAGAGATGCTGATCGTAGATTTGGATAGATAGAATTGTGTCTCAACTTGTTAATTAGTCTACCAAGTTCATATATTCTGCTTCCAAACGCCTGCGGAACTTACTGCTACCGAAACTACTGATACTCATATGGGCATAATTCAAACCCTAAGCTTTTCTCCAGGACCATTGCAGCCATTTCCTAACCAGTTAGCCACTTCCGGACCAGTATAGCCACTTCCGGACTCTTCCTTCAGTGTCTGCGCTCCTCCCTGCCAGGCAGCATTATGGAATACAAATATGATCTTCTCCACAGTTGTCCAAAACTTGTCTCGGGATCCTGTTACTTTATTTTATTTTTTAAAATAAAGTTTGTGTTAACAACCAAACAGTATTAAACAAAAAGATTAAGGGAATAGGCTCTGAAACCAAACCTCCTGTCTTAAACTATCCCGTGGTAGATCCTGGACTTATATCCTGTTTTCTTTTTTCTTTTTTTTCTTCTTTTCTTTCATGATGCAGAACAAAGTATTTATCCTTTTAAGAGATCTAGTAATTTATATCACAGGGAATGAGAGTTAGTCACTGTAATGTATATAAAGGCATAATACTAAGGTAATACATATTAGTAGCTGCTTTTCTTATTTAAGACTTTGTCCCATTTTTTGTTTTTTTGTTATTATTATTATTATTATTATTTTGCTTTTAAATTGTAACCCCTGTAATGATCAGCTATTGATGGCCTAATGAAATATTTCTGACTAAATGGCTTATGTAGATAACATTTTCTTTTCCTTTTTACAGTTCTGGAAGCTAGGTTTCTAACACCAAATATCTCTAGGGATTGGTTTAGGGCAGTGGTTCTCAATCTTCCTAATGCTGTGAACTTTAATACAGTTCCTTATGTTGCAGTGACCCTAAACCACAAAACTATCAATAACTATAATTTTGATACTGCTATGAATTGTAGTGTAAAATCTGTGCTTTCTGATAGTCTTAGGCAACCTCTGCTAAGGGAATTGCAGCCATAGGTTGAATGGGATTTCCCTGCCGGATCACTGGTGGCTGACTGCATCCTGTGGATGGAGAGGGAGAGGGGAGGGAAGAAAAGAGGGGAAGGAAAGAGAATAAATAAATGAATATATGTATTCTGGAGTGTACTTATAAAAAATAGGATGCTGGTCCTGTTAATTAAGGCCTAATCCTATGACCTCATTGGACCAGAATTATCTACAAAAGCTCCCATCTCCCAGGGCTTTTGTGTCTAGGTTTTAAACACGGAGTTCAGAGGGAGGCAGTACAGCTCCTGGCTTGTGCCTTTCTAGTTACAGAAAACTCAGAAAATTTCCACACTAGTATACAGATAACTCAGAAAATTTCCACACTAGTATTTCATATCTAAAAATCATATGCACATACACACATGCATATACATATATAACTTCTCCATTAAAAAATATTATTGTATATATGATGTGTGTGAAGGTGACTGTACCACAACATATATGTGGAGTCAGTTCTCTTCTTTAAAGACCCGAGGACTGAGCTAAGTTCATCATGGTTGCAGGCAGGATTGGTATTGCTCAGCCATGTCTGCAGTCCTTTCCCATTCTTAAGTCTTGAGTTTTTCTAGTTTCTTCTGCTTAAGACAGATGAAGAACTAATTTTTATTCATTCCTTTTCTACCACATAGTCACATTGCTAGGAAATGCTGGCATAATGACACCATACCTGAGTGTGACCATGGAGGATTTGAAAGGGTCTCATGGACTCCATTTGTGAATCCAGCTGGGCAGATGTTAGGACTATGCAAAATAACATTCATTAACTTTGTTAAGATTTCTGGTTTACCAGAAAGGAGAGAGTATATGAGCAAGCTTTATCAATGAATAGAGGATGAGACCTGTATAGGATTTTTAATCTTATTGCAGAGTAGGTTTTTAAAAATTTATTTTAGTGTAATGAAAATACACTAACTTGGGCTGGAGAGATGACTCAGCAGTAAAGAGCAATGACTGCTCTTCCAGAGGTCCTGAGTTCAATTCCCAGCAACCATATGGTGGCTCACAACCATCTGTAATGGGGATCCGATGCCCTCTTCTGGTGTATCTGGGGACACTGTCAGTGTACGCATATACATGAAATAAATAAATAAATCTTTTAAAAGATGAAAGAAAGAAAAAGAAAATACACTAACTTAGGACATAAGGACTCCCACTGAAGATCTTTTTCTTATCACAGTGGTTTGTGGACAAGCAAAAATGTGTTTCTTTCATTTGAAAAGGAACTTAGAAGAAAGACAAGAAAAGCAATTTAACAGGGTTAGGGATTTATAATGAATAATTCCCTTGCTGTGAGATAGTACATGTTATTATAAAAGTATTGAATAAAAAAATTTGAATAAATAATAATTTGTATTTCCATTGTAAAAGAAGCTCACAATTTAGATGTTACAATTAAAAATAAGCAAGCCAATAAATAATTTAACATTAATTATATATTACTTGATAAAATATGTGCTGCGAATTAAAAGTGTAAAACATAAAGAATAATAAATGCATTATAAAAGAAGTGACAAGGACATTAATCAGTGTCTGTTTGAGGTCTGCCCCCGAAGTATAGATTAAAATTCAGAAAAAAAAAAATCATAGATCAAGATTGTTTCCTTTTCTCAAAACACACTTTTTCCATTAAAACTGCTAGAGAAAAAATAGGCAGTACTTTACAGTGTGTGTGTGTGTGTGTGTGTGTGTGTGCGTGTGCGTGTGTGTGTGTGTGTGTGTGTTAAACGGAGCTATACCACACAAGGTGATAATGCTCCCTGAGTCATAGACCACCTAATTAAAACCCCAATGCTAAGAAAGGGAAACCTTTCATTGTTGGTTGCCGGAGTCCAAGAGACTCCCCAAACCATATTAGCTACTGCCATTGCTCTGGCTTTGCCTCCTGAAGGTAAGGCTATGCTGCTGAAAACACCACAGGTCTCAGATGCTGGACTGAGAGGAACTGAACTGAACTGACCTGGACACCTTCTCCCTGAGCAGTAGCTCCCATGGTATTAGATGGTGCTATGGAAAGCAACCGACAGTCCTATAAACCAGAACACTGTAGCTAGTCTGACAACACACCCCAATATGGCCATTAGTGGCACTTTTATCTTGAGGGTAAACAACAGCAGAAGTATTAGACATAAGGTTTCCTTAATAGAAGGGGATTTATGACTGGTACTGTAAACATAACCAACCATCCATGGTTGGAGAAATCACAAACTATAGAAGAGAACCTTTAACCACTATTTCCAATTTTAAATGTTTATTCTTATACCCTCAAATAAGTGTAGCTCTTACTGCTCATCAAAGAAGCTTCTTTTTGAGATATATGAAAATTATCACACAGACCCACAACTGATCAAAATACAGAGAATAAGGGACCATAGAGTGCCCAGCTACAATAGATACATATGCAATCAGAGCCTATGTTCTTTGGACTCATGGAAAATCACAGAAGGGGCAGAAAGGTAAGAGCCAGAAGATCAAGCTGCCTGATGCATGATGATTTAAAATAAGAGTTCATTTATCTTAACTAGCTAACAGGGAACACGATAATATGATATCTGTATTTTGAAATATCAAACTATGTGTCTTGAAACATTACTATATTAAAAATCAAAGTACCTAAAATGTGAGTCAAAAAGTACAAAAACATTGGTGTTGCATCAAATTGCCACAAAATATCTTAACGAACAAAACATCCCTTTTTTGTGAATATATTCCATATGCCAGAAAGGACCTGGATCCTTTGTATACATTTTTTTCTTTTATACCTCACAATATGTATAAAATTGGCGATAAGTTTATGGCAATTACTAATTTAAGGAACAACAACTGAAGGTGGAGTGAAGCTAACTTGACAATCAGCATGGAAGAGTCTGGGGTTTTCATGACTCAGAACCCGACTTCCAAATGAAATACTGCATTCCAGAAACAAATAAGCAAGCAAACACCCCAATGCACAAACTTTTAAAATACACATTTGCCCTTTCCATTCCTAATTGTCAAAGCCAACCAATGAAAAGTCTTTTTAAAATGCCACCAATAGTTTTCATACTAAATATAATGGAATGTTAATCCTTAAATAAAACTTGGGTCTTTAATCCCAAGTACTGCCAACATAGGGGCCTTAAAATTTACGAGATGAAATCTATGCTATTTATCAATTGGTTGGTTTAGGTCAGCTTAGCCCCAGTTAGCTTTGTAATGTTATACCTGTAGAGATATTTTAAATACACAAATGTATTTACAGGTGTAACTAGGTAATGACTTGGTTGGATTTTTTTTTTTTTCAAGGCTCATCAATGGACCGGGGAAGGCAACTTCCAACTTAAGGGCATAGCCCGTCCTCTTTAATTCTAGTTTGCATATTATTCTAGATTTTAAGGACCGGGTAACAGCGAAAGCCTCAAAGCCTGCTACAAAAGTCGAGCAGAAATAAGTTTTTAAAAAAGGAAAGAAAAAGTGTAGAGCAGAGTCCAGAAGAGGGGGTCTCAGCCCCTTGGTAGGGCAGTGCAAAAGTCAATAGTCCAACTATCCCCAAACTGGACAACTCCCAAAAGAAGCCCAAGTCTCCTGGCGTTTGAGACGCCCTCTCCACTTCTGCTTCCGGGGAAGAGAGTTTCCCCAGCCCTCCGCGGGGGCGGGGCTAAAGGAAGCCGGAAGTCAGGCCGCTTCCGGCAGGGAAAACTCCTGGCTGCCGCTTCGCCCGGCTTGACAGGCGGCTCTGTGCCGGCCGTGCGCTGCCCTCACCCGTCTCGACCTCCCGTTCGCGTCCGACCGCCGCCGTCCCGCTGCCCTTTTCTCGAGCCTCCCCTTCCCTATGTTCCGGGACCGGAGTCCGAGAAGCAAAGACCCACTTCTTGTCCAGTCCCCATCATGTCCGAAGTGACCAAAGAGCTGCTGGAGCTGGTGTGGGGCACCAAGAGCAGTCCCGGACTGTCGGACACCATCTTCTGCCGCTGGACGCAAGGTACCAAGGCAGGGCTCCGCTCCAGCCGCTCAGCTCGGGCTCCGGGAGTCGGGCCAGGACGCCTCTTTCGGTCCCAGTACCCCCCGCTCCATCACCTCGCCCCGGCCCCATCACCTCGGGTACCTGGCGCTTGGTTCCATGCCCTTTTCTTCACCAGTACCCGTGCTTGGTTCCAGTAACCACGCTTTAGGCACTCGGGGCACCCGCGTTCTGTCCCAGTAGTCCGGTTGGTCTTGGCACCTCAGCTCCAGCCCCTCTGCTCCCCTCACTCCTTCCCTGTGCTCGCGCTTAGTACCCCAGCTTCAGTGCCTCTGGTATCCGCACTCTTTCCCTGTACCAGCCCTTGGTCCCAGTACCCCAGCTGCGGCTGCTCGGCTTCCCGCACTCGCTTTCTTTCCCTGTACCGGCGCTTGGTACTAGTACAACTCTAATCTTCGGGTACTCGCACTCTTTCCTACAGAGCTTGATCCCAGTACCCCTGCTCTGACCACTCTAGGGACTCTGCGCTCAGTTCTAGATCCCGGACTTGGTTCCAGTAACCCGGCTCAGGCACCTCGGGTACTGTGTGTCAGGTTCTATTGCCATTGCTCTGGCCTGTCGGATACCCAGAGCTAGTACCCCTGCTCCAAATAGTGGTTCTCAGCCATCCTAATGTTGCGACCCTTTTATACAACTCCTTATGTTGTAGTAACCCCTAATTATAAAAGTATTTTGTATAAAAGTACTTCATGGCTGTAATTTTGTTACGGTTATGACCAGTAATATAAATATCTAATATACAAGTCCCTGAGGGGTCGCGACCCACAGGTTGAGAACCATTGCTCTAAATGACTTTTGATGAGGGGAGTTTGGGTGAGAGAGTGTTTACCAAAGAATGCAAGTGCCTCTGCCACTCTGGGCTGACCTGCTGCAGGAGTGAAGGGGGAGGGGCCCTGGGACTGTAATGTGTGACACCAAAGAGGGTGCCACTGTTATTAGAATCATTACACCTCCAGCCTCCTAGTGAGCTTTAAGTTATCATCAGTGTTTGGAATGTTTTTTTGGAGGGGTGGTGGGAGGGTGGGGATCTAGGTGACTAATACGGGGAAAGCAGTTTCGTGTTGTAATTAATGTAGTTAGGTGTGGTGCTCTGAATGGAAACACAGTGTTGCTTGCTGCAAGATTGTTTTTGTGACAGTGTCTGATATTGTTGGTTACATTCTTTAAAGGAATAGGGATCACAGCCCTTTCTCTGCTAGTCTAATTATGCTCAGAGCTACTCTTAGAGGGTAGTGATAAATGTTGCTGTGGTAGTCATTTGGGATTATGGGAGTAGTCATAGAGCCCGGACTTCCTGCATTAGTAAAGTGGCTTGATTTTTGTGGTCGATAACTGCATTGAATTGACAGCTGTAACCTCAGTCTTTGGAAAATACGATGCAGGTATAAAATGGTTTGTAGAACAAAGTTACACCCAGAGAGATTACATTTGTGAAGTTACATTTGTAAAGCTACTATGTTGCTTTGCTTTGCTTGTTAAAATAAGCCAATAGAGTAGCGCATAGTTGTTAGTGTTTCATTAATGGACAGTTTCAGTTAACTCTTTGGAAATTCACTTCAGCTAAAGAAGTATGCATTTTGGGTTATTTCTGAGCAATTCTTAATTAAATATTTATTTGCTTTCTTTTTTTTTTTTTTACTTAAAGAATATGTATATGAGTGTTTTGCTTCTTTGTATACATGTGCACCACATGCATACCTTGTGCCTATAGAGGCCAAAAGAGGGCATTGGAGTCCCTGGAACTGAAATTATGTATGGCTGTGAGCCTGCTTATTGATGTTGGGAGTAGAACCAGGGTCCACTTCACAAGCAACCAGTGCTTTTAGCCACTGTGCCATATCTCCAGATCTCCAATTTTGTTTAAAATCAGTAAGCCCTTTAGGCTTGAATTGAAGTTACTTTTGTTTTTAAACAAGGTCTTACCATGTGACTTTGTCTGGCCTTGAACTCACAGAGATTCACCTGCTTTGACCTCCTGGGTGCTGGGATAAAAGACAGTGTCTTTCAGCTCCAAACTGACTTTTTTTAGTTTGACAATTTGTTTTTTTTGTTGTTGTTGTTGTTTCTGTTTTCTCCTGATCGTTTGCCTACCTTGTGAAAATGAGTTTTCACTTTTGTAGTTCATTGGCAGCACTTGCTCTTTTCCTGTAAAACACACTGGTGTCCTGAGCCGTGGTCACCAAAGCCTGGGATGGCAGAGCAGATGTCAAGCACCTGCAGTGGTTATTAGGTGAAGGGACAGAGGGTCTTGGAAACACTTGAGTCCCATGAAGGCATCCGGAGACAGTGTTCCATGCGCATGGCCTCACCCCTGTAAAAAATCTTGGTGCCTAATGTTCCCTGGACTGTTGGTTCAGTGTGGCTGGAGGAGGGCAGTGGGAAGGGGAAGGGAATGAACATTCTAAAAGTAATATGGTCATATAAGCCATTAAAAGGACATTGGCCCACATTCTGAATGAAATAAGAATTTCTCTGAAAGGTTTGGAGCAAAGGAGACAGAGGTTCTGGACTTAGGTTGGTTCGGTTGCTGTGGTTGAGAGTGGCAGTGGTGAGACGGTAATTAAGATCAGATGGTCCCTATGGTAGCCCAGGACGGAAGGTGGAGCAGATCAGGATATTAGCATTGGAGACAGTAAAAAGTGCTCATGTTGACCATGTCCCAAACTGGTGTCTTCTGTCTGACAGAAGTAGCATTGCTCATACATTTGACGTACTGAGAGTTCAGTTTTCAGTGCTGATTATGTAACTTGGTGTTTGGTAGACTCCCTGCAAAGGGTCAGGGACTTTTCTCTTTCTAGGTGTTCCTCTGGTGCTGCACAAAAGCTGTCCTGCTTCTTTTAAGAAGCCTTGGAGGACAGTGCTTTCCTGGCCTTAGCTTAGCTCTTCTCAGGAGCTCAGAAAGCACACTGTCCCTTCCTCAAAACTTCTTGTTTTCCACCACCACCTAAAGCTGTGGTGGAAAAGAAGTACTGTCTATAACAGCTTAATGTGGGAATATCTTTTTTTGTGATGAGGGAGGGCCATATTGATTAAAATTATATTTGGGTTTTTTCAGGAATAAGAGACAGTCTTTATTATATAATATGAAAAATAAAATTTTTATGTTAATGAAAAGTTGAGGGATCATTTAAAAATATAAAATGGCCAACAAGATAGGTCAGTAAGGAAAGATACTTGTTGCCAAGCTTGAGCCTGAGTTTAACCCTCAGAACTTCTAGCAAGCTGTCCTCTCACAGCGGTACACCACACACACACACACACACACACACACACACACACACACACACTTTTCATTACTAGATCATTTGGGTCAAAGTTTGAACTTAGGTTTTCCTTTCATTTAGCATCACTAAATTGCAATTCACCTAACAAGCAATTTTTTAAAAGTCACAATGTGCAAGCACAGGAGAGGATTAATTATTTGGTATTTTAAATATGTAATATAGTCTCGTTAATTCAAAGATTTTAAATGTCTGTCATATGATGTTATGCTGTCCAGGGTTTACAATCTTCAAAGACAACAGAGAGTAAATGTGTCTAGTCTAACACTATTAGCTAAGGAAAATGGGGCCCCATTCAGATACTTGGCTTAACCCAGACCATCTGGCTTATAGTAATCTAACTAAGTCTGTGCTGTTGGTTTTACACTGGCTATTAAGACTTTAAAACCCTTAGTTGTCCTGTTGGTTAGAGGGATGTGTGTGTACAGTCGAGACTTGAGAATAAAGTCTGAAAATTTGCAAAAAGGTTCTTGGGCCACATTTAAATTAGGCGTTATAAAATGTGAAACTGAGAACAGAGTCACTGTCTTCACTGTGTCACAATATGTTACAGATGTTACAAAACTCTGTCAAATCAGTTATTAGATGAGTTATTTTAGATTTAATCAGAAATTGTTCTTTTTGTAATAAACAAATTCCTTTTAAATCTAGGAAATAGTTTGAGTGAAAAAACATTTGACAAGAAAAGTAGCCTTACATTAACAAACTCCTGTTCAAGGGCACAAATAGGCAACTCCATGGATCCTGATAGATGCATAATAATAGATTTTTTTAGTAATGTTTTTACTTCTTCTTTGAATATTGGTGGACTCCTTAGGGAAGGCTAGGATTCACTCCTGACTTGATGTTTATTACATGACCTGAAAGTCTGTGGAACCTCAATCCTCCTGTGCACTAACATGCCGTACCGAGACTCCTTCCTTAGTCTTCTTGGACAGACAGTGAAGCTATCTTGGCTTTAACTCTGCTATCCAAGTGCTGGCAAGGCCCAGTCCAGCTTAGCAGAAGAGAAGGTGTGGGACAGGCGGATTCGGATGGTGTGGCCCAGATTCTTGGTTTGGTTTCTCAGTCCTAGGTTGGACCTGACACTTGGTTGTCTTAATGTGATAACCAGCACTTTAGTTGTCACTTTCCATGTTTTCCCATCCGTCTTAACTACGGCCAGCTCCCCATTTCCTGTTATCAGGAGCTCCAGGGTGTTGTGGATAAACCTAGCTGGCATCAGCAGACAGTAGTTACACCTTAGCTGAGTGCCCCACTTCCACTCATCATTCCTGTGCTCATGGTCCATCTCCTCTCCTGGCAGCCTCTCTTCTCTGCCCCTTTTCTCCTTCCTTACCAGTCTCTCCTGAGATCTATCCTCAATTCTCACCTCTCTTTCTACCTCCCAATCACAGGCTCTAGCCTTTATAGCCAATTGATTTTAAATTAGGGAGCTAGGTTCATATAACAAAGGCATAGGAATTTGCTCAACTTGGGGCAACCAAATCTTGTGGAATTTATCATTTGATGCATAACAGCACCAGATTAATCCCCAACAAGCTGTCCTTCTACATCTTAGAATCAGCATCCAGACAGGTCCTCAGTTCTCCCATTCTTCATTCCCCTGATTCCAGCCAGTGGCTTTGCTTTTCTTTGTTTTAGAAATTTTCCAAGATTTATATCTGTGAAGTCACCAGCTTTCAAGATTTCTGAGCTCAGGATTCCATTATACCCTTCAAAATGAATGAACTTAACATGAAGGGAGATAATATCTTGATAGTGTTGTGAAAACAACTTTAACTTTAGGTGGGTCCCTTGCACCATCTCTGTCTAGTACTGTAAGTATGTAGAGGTTGGAGGGCACAGCTGACAACCTCTGTCTGGTTGTGAGTCACTCCTGCCGTGCTGCACTGTCTCAGTTCTCTTGTAAGACAAGGTCTCCAATTTCCTTTTCCCATATGAATCGCTGCATCAGCCCCCATTTATTTCTTTCTATTTGTCTGTCTGTCTGTCTGTCTGTCTGTCTGTCTGTCTGTCTGTCTGTCTATCATCTATTCATTCACTTTGTTTTGTTTTGTTTTGTTTTGTTTTGTTTTGTTTTGAGATAGGGGTGTCACTATGTAGCCCTTGTTGCTTGGAACTCACTATAGAGACCCAGGTTAGGCTCAAACTCTGATTTCACCTGGCTCTGCCTCCTCAGTGCTGGGATTAAAAGCATATGCCTTTCTCTCTCAATCTCTCTCTCTCTCTCTCTCTCTCTCTCTCACACACACACACACACACACACACACACACACACATCCTTCATTCTTTTAGCTTAGTCATTAAGCATCAAAATAATTCTCCATCCTGCCACTCTCTTTTCTTCTCTGAAACTTGTACAATTAGCTTGCTTCTGCTGTTTGTCCTGTCATTTAAAGTCTGGCTGCTCTCTAGCTCTGAGTTCCTTTTGCAGGACTTCTGGTGGTGCGCTTGATCCAGCACTTATGTCTTAGCACATGCCGCAGCTGACTATTCTTGTACCTAATGGATCTTTTCTAGAACCTCTGCTACTATATCCCTGTCTTGCCTGTCTTTCTAAGCTGCTATCCTGCCTTGCTGACCTAGCCTCTGCTCACTTTTTAATGTTGTTAGCTTTATCATCTTTGCAGTGCATGCTGGCATTCACTGTGCTGACCTGTTCCCGATGATTGCAGTTGTTATCTGTAGTCCCAACACTTGTCCTGAGGTCCAGTATCCCCGCTTCTGCATGGTACAGATGACTCCTTTACATATTTGAAACTGATGTATTTTACACTGTGGAAACCAACACCCCTGATTGTCTTCCCTCTCAGAACTTGAACAGACATTAACAAGCAGTGGGTATACAGCATATGATGGAAACAGCCATAGATACCTGTGTAATAAAATAACATAAATATAGATTAGGATAAATGCTGGCCCTGTGAGGCATGCCAGAGTACTTACGGCCTTCCAGGAAGTCTCTCTAAGGAGCTCACTCACATCTCACTTGAATCCTGAAGACTATGAAGACCAGAGTGGAAGGAAGCATTTCATCGAGAGAGAAGAGCAGCATTAATAAGGACTTCTTAGCCTAGCAAAGTAAAAGTAAAGTGGAGGTCCATTGAATTGACGATCTTACCATGTCTTTAGATCAGAAAAGGGAGTTAAGGTTCTATTTTACTTGCACTGAGAGTCTATAGAAATATTTCAAGCAGGTTGTGACCAAATCTGTTTTCCATTTCTGCAGTATTCTCCAGGCAGTACAGATGACTAGGCAGGGTGAGGAGATGAGGCGCTGGGCGGTGTGGCTGGAAGCCTTTTATCAGTACTGCAGGGGAGAGGGCAAGCTGTCTGAACTATAGGTTGATGAGATACAGGACACATTTGAAATACGTTTTGGAGCCCTGAGCCTAAAGGAAGGAACAAGCCTAAAAGATGAGTCAGAGTTTCTTCAGAAAGGGCAAGCATGTGTTTCAGGCAGAGGGAGCATAATGTACAAAGGTGTGCCGGAGCATACCTGCCATCCCAGCATTTGAGAGGAGTGTCTGAAGACCTGGAAGAACCTCACCAGTGGCACTGAAGTCACTGTGCAGGGCCACAGGAGAACTTCAGATGCGGTGTCTGTTCTGTATTCGGGGATTTCTTGGTTACAGTCAATAATGGAAATTGAGGGAGTAGGCGAAATTGTTAGGGGGAAGTAAAATTCTGCATATTACCAGAAAGAACACAAAGGAAGGAAAAAGCCTAATCCCTAGGTCAAGGCCTGGGGATGTGGTGTTTGAGAGGAGCTGCAGTGAGATGGGGATAGACCAGCTAACATGCAACAAAAGACCATAATGCAGGAGGCCAGTGAGCATGGGGAGAGTGAGCTGCTGCAGCCAGGGATTGATAGTGAACTCGTCTGCGAGACTGCACTGAGAAAGCTGGACTGTAGCATAGAGATGCCTGGGATAGGGCTGAGAGGCCAGCAGACAGGTTCTGGGGTGGATTTCTTAGTGGAATCACTGATTTTTTAAAAAACTATATGAAACAGTTAAATGCTGGAAGAGAGGTTAAAGGAGAGACATGGGGAGGAAGCTCTGGATCTTCAGCCATTTGTTTTTCTTTGTTTTTGTCTGTAGAAACTTCAGAGGCAACTCTTGTTTCATTTATATCAAGCATGCTCCATTTACATGTAGTAATCAAGCTTTAATTTCATTTTATAAATACCATTTGAAGATAGCTCTTCCTCTCCATAGGAAAGTAGCATTGATTAGGCCGGTTACATCTCTACTGTGCTCTTAAAGGAGTCTTCCTGTTTTCATCCTTTACAAAAGAAGCAGACGTTACAGTTCTGCAAGAACCAGAGCTTCCTCGGGCTCACACAGGTCTATGTAATGTGCGCCTCTTCTTTTCCCTTTTGCCTGTTCAAACTTCTGCCTCTAACCAGCCCTTCGGCTGCATTAAATTTCCCTTTTGATCCACCAGCGTTTCTGGCTCTTATAGCCCTGTTCCCTTCAGTACTGATGCTTGGCTTACTTGAACATTATTTGCCTACCCTTGTTTCTCAGCCAAATGCCCTGCCATAATTCCCCTCCAGGTCATCTGGTAATGTTTGACTCAGGCAGAGTACATTGTTCCTTTTTGCACCCAGGATACCCTTCATTCTTCTGTTACATTAACTTATTCTTTTAGTATTACCTATCTACATGTCTCTTCAAGTGGATGATCAGTTCCTGGAGACCAGGGACTGTAGCAGTCTTGTATAAATTCTGAGTTGCACACATAAGATCTGGTATTTATGAAATATAAGCAAACCCAGTGTGTTGTCTAGGTTATTGAATTTAACCATTACTGAAATTCAGTAGAGCCCCAGTATAGAACTGAAAGTGAACATTTTAAAAATAAGACCACTGCTGCTCAGGGAGATAGTGTGATTCCCCCCTCTCCCGCCCCCATGGTTTCTAGTGGATTCTCCTGCCTTCTGTCCCAAGGCCGTCTGCATACCTTTAGCTGCTATTAGTTAATGCTGATTAGGAGTATTTAAACTAAGATAGAGCTGGCCTATGAACACTCATTATCTGTCATGCCATTTAGTTCTTAAATTACAGAATGTGACTCAAGTATTGAAATGAAGTAGATAGCTATGGAAGTATTCTGACTACCACCTAGCCTACTGCTCCCTTACAGTGAGTGATCTCAGTAATTATCCTTAGTGGGGGGATGGAGGGGGACTGAAGTGTACAGCAACAAAAACACTGGTGTTTGGATTTCTAGTCTTTCTTCAAGCATATGAAAGTATGGAAAAGTGAGATTTAAGATGTTGGAGGTGTGGCTTAGGGCTGACTCTGTGCTTGGTATGCATGAGCTAATTTTATTCATTAGACCAAGAATTAAATAAAAATCAGACTTATTGTCCTTTCCATTAAAGTCAACTTTACCTTTCCTGGATGTGAAATTGTGTGTGTGTGTGGGGGGGGGTTGGGGAGGGAGAGAGAGGGAGACAGACAGAGAGTCCTCTTGGTCTTTTGAAAGACCAAACATTCTCTCCAATAACTGTAGATATTTTCTGTTGTGAAACATGATCTCAAAGCAAAGTATACGAACAATTCTTTTATAGATGCTACTGGAACCATTTTTAATCCTTGCTACTTGCTTTCATTTTTAGGGTTTGTGTTTAGTGAATCAGAGGGATCCGCATTAGAGCAGTTTGAAGGTGGCCCCTGTGCTGTTATTGCACCTGTTCAGGTAACATAGACTACTTTACCAACTCCTTAGATAAGGGACATGTTCAAAAGTTTAGCGCTTGCCTCTGTTTTCTGATGTCTATACTCTACAGAACAACCAGATAATGGCCTTCTAACAACTCTTACACATAGGGTTCTAACTATCCAAAATAAACATAAGTTCTTTATTTTAGAGCATGAGTGAGTCCTTACAATAGTAGCATTTTTCAAGGGAAAGTAAGAGGTATACCCTGATTTTTAGAAGATTTGGAATTAGAGATAAGATCTGTTGTGTAATATAATGAGCCTGTTGATCCTATATGATCTATACATTTAAAGGGTATAATCATAGCAATTAGGTCTTAATCACTTACTCCATCTACAAAGATGTCTCTAGAAAGTTACAGATGAGTGCGTGCTTTCATGGCCTAAATTTTATATATTATTTTGGGCTAAAGATTGGCTTTTTTAAGTAAGTTGCAACCAACTACAAACACAATTTAAAGATTTTTTTTCCTTTGTACAAAAGAGTTTTGTTTTGTTTTCAGAATGGCCTTGTTTTGAATCTGAATGTTTTTGAATTTCAGAACTGACTAGTGCCATAAACTGTTAAATTGCTGGAATCAACACCTTCTGGTTTACTGTTAGAAGTGTGACTATCAGGGTAACCTCAAAGCTGTTCATACTTTAAAATGTTTATTTAATTAGAAATGATGCAAATTACCTACTGGGCATGAAGGATACATTTCTAAACTCTTGGTTATGTAATACATTAGTTCCCAACATTATCTTTCATATGCTAACTTCACTCAATTAAAAGGAAGAGGTTCTTTTCTGCAAAAGAAAAGCCCTCTCAGGAATGGAGAGATGGCTTAGTGGTTTAGAACACTTGCTCTCGCAAAGGACCCAGACACATATGATGTCATACAAAAATGCAGGCAAAACATTCATAAACATAAAATAAATCTAAAAAATTAAAAAAAGAAAAGCAGTCTGAGTTATTCCAAAATACATCTTTATAGATCATCTTGTTTTTATTTCTTCAAAGAATAAAATGAATTGTTTTCATATTGGTAAAATTATTAAGAAAAATTTAAGTGTCTAAATTTTGCTTCAAAGTGGTTAAGTATATAAAGTGGAAATTTAAATATAATAATTATACAATATATATCCTGTGTGATTATATATATTTATATGATAATATATACTACTACTAATTATTATTATATCTATTTACCTGAGTCTGCTGAGGCAGCTTTTATGTACCAATAGGAATCTTGTCTGAATCTGAAGACCTTTGCTCTGTCATGTGTATTACATTTAGAAATAATCTCTGTGGTCAGTAATAGTGCTATAGAATTGGAGGTCTGTGAATATAGTTAAACAGAAGATAGATCACAGACATTTAAAAATCAGTGTGTATCAAAAATAAACAAGGGATAACTTTAACATTAAAATTTTGACTCCCTGTGTCAGACCTTTAACACAGTGGTTTTGCTTTGAGAAACATGCCAATATTTTCAATCAATAAACCTACTTTATAGACACACACATATGTGTGTGTGTATAAATATATATAATATATATGTGTGTATGTGTTTCTGCATAAGCATCAAAATTAAATCATGAAGAGTAATGAGAGAATTTAGTAAGTCAATATTAACAGTAACATTTCAAACTATTAAGTTTAGACTATGACACTTCTAGAATATGTACATAGGAATAGCATTAAATAGATAATTCCTTTATTAAATAAGAATTTACCAAGATTTATTAATACTGTGATAAAGGAACTCTAATCAGTGGTGAAATAAATTGAAATTTTATAAATACTACCAATATGACAAGCAGATTGAGGGGCAAATGATTTTAGGTCATTTTCTATCATGTGCCAAATATATCCTTAAGAAACCAAAGCATTAATGTACCATTGCTGTAAGAAAAGGGATTACTTTAAGCTCAGAAAAAAATTCAATAAATATTATTATTAAGGGATATTGCCTGTCTTTAACAGTGAATTAGTACAAACTGGATAAAAAAACCACTTCATCCCCACGGGTCAAGTGGGCATCACCAAGTAGTTTTTAACAGGTACACGGATGCTAGACAAGAAAAGAATAAAGACATTTGCTGAGTGCAGGCCAGTAAAAATCAAGCAAATGTTTGATTCTGTTTCTTTTTTATTTTTTTTTTTAACTCTCTAGATAAAAAATTGTCAAGACATATGTTGGTGGAGTAGTACTGACACTCTGGAATATTGCTGCCCAGTTCAGATTTAACTAAGATTCTGTGAAGGTGTTGTAGACTATGGTCAGAGTTATAATGTATAAATTCTTAATGAATAATGTACTTCTGAGAAATCCTCTTTAAAAATAACCCTTCATATAGAAAAAGTTTTCTTCCTGAAGAAACTCATTTATAGTAGCAAAAGCTACAGCCAACTCAATGTTACAAAGTTTAAATGTGGACATAACAGGTAACTCTCGGAACTTCAGAGAAGTATTGACTGTAGCTGTTTATTTCTGGGAAAACTGGAAAATATACTGCTTAATGTATGCATTATAATTCCTTCTGCTAAAAGCAGTTATGAAGAGATGATAAAGGCAATGTTATATGCTGACAGCAGTAGAGTTAATGGTGGGATAAATACCCTTGCTTTACCTTCAAAGTTTGTTCTGTAAGTAGTTACAGTTAATTTATGTTGATTGCTGATCATAGCATAGACTTAATTATAGTGTTTATTTTATGGCTATGTAAGTACAGTAAAACTTTACTGTTGGGGTGGTCACATTCTTTGAATTGGTGGCCTGTTGGGTGCCAGGCAGTATGCTGAGTACCTGGCATACATTTTCTCATATAATCCTTACTGAAATCTTTCAGTTTGTCCTAGCACTTTTGATTGACTAAGAAATCAAGACTCAAGCTTAGGTCCTTCTGACTAAAAGCAATCTCCATGCTGCTTTCTATTAGCATATAAAGAGTCTTATAATGCCCCCATTTCTTAGACTTGCTGTACAGGGATTTATAGTCAATATTGGAGCCCAAGAATCCACATTTAAACAAGTCAACTGACTGTGCCTTAAGGAGGCACTGTCCTGTATCCCGCAGCTTTCTATGACACAGCCAGTAAAAGACTAGAGATCAGTTCGTTTTTCTTTCAAACCATATAATTTGATGACTCGTTTCATGAAGTTATGAGTTCTTGTGAGAAAGTGATTACTCTATTAGTGGGATTCTTACCTTCCCTCCTCTCTCTCTCTCTCTCTCTCTCTCTCTCTCTCTCTCTCTCTCTCTCTCTCGTTCTCTCTTAGTACTGGGCATCTAGCACATAATCTCACCATGGTAGGCAAGTGCTGTACTACCTACCAAGTTTCATCCACAGTGCTTTTGTCTTTTAGCTTAAGACAGGGCCCTGCTAAATTTCTGCAGATGACCAGTAGTGGTACTCTCTGTATAACAGATCAGAGCTATAGGAAAGAATGAACCATTGCTGTATTTAGATGTCTCCTATCCCAGAAATCCAAGAGAAATGTAGAGGTATTTCTGTAAACCTTCACTATGTGAACAGATTGCTAGGTTTCTATAAATTCCAGTTACCTATCTACTATGGGAATTGATTCTCTACTTATTAAAATGTATGTATCTGAGATGGGTAATCCGTAAATCTGGGGCAAAGTTTATAGTAGTATATTCTAAGTAGATATCTTTATACCCTATCTTTTGACTGTGGGGAAAGACTTTGAATAAAACTAATCAAGAGATCAGAAAGATGGTATTCAGTTTTTCTAGTTTTTAAATAAAAGAACTGCATGAGCTGTGACTACCATGCATTCTAACTGTTGCTTTAATTGTGTAAAGGCATTTCTTTTGAAGAAGCTTCTGTTTTCCTCCGAGAAGTCGTCCTGGCGGGATTGCTCAGGTATGCTAGCTGGCTTTAAAGTCTCTCCTCCGTCTTCTCTTTTAAACCTGATCTAAGTTGCATTTATTGTTAGTAATTCATTTTTTAAAAAGTCTGTCTTCAGTGGAAACAATAGATGGAATATTATTTCTCAGGTGTTTCAAAAAGTTTAATAAAACAGACTTTGTTTTAAAATGTTCTTTTTCAGATATTTCTTAATAAGGGACAGAAGACAGTATTATAGTAATAAGGCCTCTCGCTTAAATGGCTGTTTCTCTTAACCTTTAGATGATAAAATATCCATAATTAATACCTGTATGCTCTGGTGTTTGTTTGACATGGTCTCGCTATGTAACAAGGCTAGCCTGGCACTCACTGTAGGCCAGGCTATCCTCAGACTGTGATCCTTCTACTTTAACTACCTGTTGCTAGGATTACCTTCTTGCACCACCATGCCTGTGTGTTGCTGGTGGCTTCCTACCCCATCTCTCCTGTTTTCTTTTTTTGCCTTATTGAGCTCTGATGAACAGCTCATCATTCTTGTTTTACTCTTTGATCTTTTATTATAATGCATAATTAAATGGGAACACTGAAAGTCATTATATTGCAGAACAAACTATCAGAGTTTCTACAGCTTGAGTCACACTGATACCGGATGCCACCTGAAGACAAACATTTGCATTCCACTTGGCAGTTTACAAAGACCTCCCCTCAGTTGCAGAATTCCTTGTGAGCCTCACAGTCACTTCTAGAAGAAGGCAGGAGAATACAGTACCAGCTTTGTGTGTAAGAACATAATAGCTTTTGTTCTAACCCATGACTATAGAATCTCCTCAAGATTCTGAACTGAGGAGTTAACGGAGTCCTGGTCATATATTTGGTATGAATATGAAATGCACAAGTTCAGTAAAGAAACTTTGAGAGTCAATTATCACCATGACTTTTAATTGCTGAAAACATTTCTTCCTCAAAAATACAGTCTCTTTGACAAATTTGAAAAACATCATAAGGTCATGAAGGCTGTGATGTGAAGTGACTAGAACCATTACTGACTGTAACATGTGATATAGGATGCATTACACTGGTTTCATTTGGAAGTGTGAGTGTGATAGTGTACTGGAGAATGGACACTGCTTGAAAGAGGGAGGGGCTGCCCAGGTTCTGGAGGAAATGGCCTTCTTTGTGCCTTTGAACAGAACAGCAGTGCTCGGCATACTGTGGGGTGGTGTAAGGCTCCTGCTTTATGCAGCCTAGAGGTGGTTGCTTCTGCCACAGTAATGGACTGTGGTTTGTGTGCTGATGGTGTCTTGTGACCTTGCTCTTTTTCCTGTAAGTTGGTCAGGCAGAATTCAGCAGATCAGAAGAACAAAGGTGCCCAGGGCCCTGTTGTTCCTTCCTTTTGATCCTGCAGGAAAGGGAGCTGAGTGCTCAGGTGCTCAAGAAAGAGATTATTATTTCTTATGATGTTAAATTCTGCACTTCTCAGTCTTCTTCTAATGGATGCCAGTATTTAAAGTGATAATATTTTAATCCTTAGGCACATTGTTCTTCTAAAGAGTAATTTACAGTCTTCTGGTTATATGGATTTTCCTTATTCTCAGAAAACACTTGATTTTCATTATTAAGCTGAGGCATTCTTACTGTTTCTCATGACTCAATTTTCTTTTCCAGACAAACCATTGTAACTTACACTTTGGTTATTTTTAGAGGAAGAGCAGAAGGAGCTCCTTTGTCATACCTTGTGTGATATTTTAGAGAGTGCTTGTGACAGCTCTGGATCATACTGCTTGGTTTCATGGTTGAGAGGAAGGACACCTGAGGAAGCGGCTAGGATTTCTGGGAGTCCTGCACAGTCTAGTTGCCAAGTGGAACATTCTTGTAAGATACATTTTTATTTCATGAAGTAATTCTTGTTCTTTTGTTTTAATAAATCTATTGAAAATTTTGAAGAAAAAATACTTTATGTTTTGATAACACTTTCTCTAAGTTTAATTAGTAATCTTAAATATTTTCTATCTCCCTTTCCATTATTATGTGTAAGACAGTGCATTTTTTGCAAAAGGAGTTACATCTGTCTCTTAAGCATTTTAAAAAATAATTCTATCTAACTTCTGCTGATGAAATCTTTTAGTATTACAACTTTGATTTTAAAAGTCTAGGGAAAATACATCTGCATGCAGTAGTTCAGGTGCACATCTGCATGCAGTAGTTCAGGTGCACAGTGTTCTTTGGATGAGAGGAGCTTTTTACACCATTAATGCTTAAAAATCCTTAGCTCCTTTCTAGAACAGCAATGGAGATATTTTCTTAATTAAACACTGTTATTTTGTTCCTGATCCTTTTGAACATTGGACTAAGGTAATTTTAGTTTCATTTTACTTATGTCTTAAGTTTTCCACATCTTGACTGCAGTTTCATTATTTTTAAATAATACAAATAATACCTATTCTCGTTCATAAAAATTACACACTTGAACATTTTTAAAAGTGGCCTAAACACTGCCAAAATGAACGAGTAAATTCGTGACTTCTGGTGGTAGGGAAAATAGAAGGAATTGTTCTTTGGTTTGCTTTGAAGGACTAATCTTGCCAGTTAGGTGAGTTTGGGGAATTGTTAGTTCCCAAGTGTACTTTATTCCATATATACTGGAACATACTCACTACCTTCTATATCAAACTGATTCTGTAAAAGACAGATACCAGGCAGGCATTAGGAAGTAAATATTGATTGTGTGTGCTGTGTATCACTATCCATATAGAACTGTCTACTGACAGTGTTGCCTTCCCTGAGCTGAAATGTCTGTGTTCACTGTCTATTATTTCCCCTTCCTCTACAATTAGAACAGCTTGTGCTTGGCAAATTTTAATGACACATTTGCAAGAAATAATTTAAAAAATTTAAACAGTTGTGTAATGTTTCTTTTCAGACCTTTAAAATATTGCCTTTCGAAAATAATTTATTTTGGAATTGATAATGACATTTAAAGACAATGGAAACTATTCAAAAGAATGATAATAAAGCATCATTTAGACTCATTTTTAAATGTTGTAAATTTTACTGTGTGGCTTGTAAGCATGTCATTAACTCCATTTGAGATACTAAATATTGAGAAAGGGACACTTAAACCATTCAAAGTGTTTACGCTCATTTAGCATTTTACATTAGCATTATATTTAGCATTACCTTAGCACATGCATACCGTATGCTTACTCGGGAGCAGTGGTGCATTTCCATGCTAACATGTTGGCAAGCTCTAGGAGGAAGGATGCCATAGCACATTGTTAGTTAGCTATGTGGGCATGATAGATTGAGTCCTCCTCCAAAACGAAGTGATGTAGGATTTTCTAATCACTTAGTGCTTCATTTTAAAAATAAACATGACATAAAACCATACATGAAATATGCTTTTAACTTCATATACATTTAAAACATTTTATTAACTGAGAATCTAAGAATTTATCTTTGATACTAACAGTTGAACTGAACTTACATTGAAATATTTATTCCATATAACAATCTGTTTTACCTGTCTTTCTTTATTCCCAGCTGTGGTCCTCCTCTTGTCTTTATTTCCCACCATCTCTGACTGTTAAGCCATATATATATATATATATATATATATATATATATATATATTGCTTGCCTCTTGAAAGTACTATCTTTATGTCAGCTTTACAGTGAAACATAAGCAGTTTATAAAACACTATAACTTGGATGAGGTTAGATAGAATTATTTTACCCTCAACATTTAAATGTGAAATCTTTTCCCTCTCATTGTTATCTCATGTGTACAGCATTATCTCCATTGGCTTTTGTGGTGTAAATATTTTTTGCTTGTTAGTAATGCACACTTGTTTGCAGTAGTGAATTCTTGGGTTCAATTTCAGTTTGTTTCCCACATAAACCAAAAGATAAATTAAACAATTTGGACTTCTAAAGATTTTAGAAAGTCATTTGAAACATTGAAAAGTTAAAATCAGGCTTTATGAAGCTAATATAATGTGATATTTTAAATTGTAAAGAAAAGTTTTAATTCTGATTTCATAATCATGTTTTAATCACTAGTGAAAATGTATGACTTTCTATAATTTGCTTCATGAAATTGTTCATTGCAAGAAAGTAGTCATTTTAATTAGCCATTTTTAAAGACATTATCTTCTGGAAGCCAAGACCCAGTCTACATTTCAGTGCTGGTTAGAGCTTGGTGCTCTTAAGATTCCTCTGTGGATCTCAGCTCCCTCTTTTACAAGTAAAGAGGATAAGGCCATGACCACTGACTAAGTGCGGGAGGCCTGTGCTTGCAAGAGTGCCCAGAACTCAGTAAGGCCTTAATAAATGAACAGTCACTGATTGTATGAATGAATGAGGAAACAAACTTAAATCTGTCCTTGAACCTGTGGTTTCAGTGCTATGCCTAGTATATGCATTTAATTAGTGAGCCCTAAGCCTAAGGATTTTGTATTGAGAAAGATTAGCCCTGATAGTTACTGCTATCTGTAAATTAGGGCATTATTTTAAATTCAGGACACATGATAATGTGTGACAGACAGGCAGTAGTCCCTCCTATTTTGCATGTCCTCCTAGCTGTGACTGAATTGTACAGAGATGTCCGTTACTTAGTAACCCTTCTGTGTTCTCAGTACTATATCCATTTTAGTTATAACCATAGTAACTAAGATGATGAACTATAAATTCATGTTGTTATAAAGTTCAGAGTAAACTAAGACTTATAAGGGAATAAGAAATAGGGAATGTTTTGATTGCTTGAAAGTATTTACAGCCTGCTGTGTGTATCTTGTGTCATTTATTTGCCATGTGTAGTGCTGAAAAGTGTCTTTTATGTATAGCTGCCTTGGCTGTCGAAGAGCTTGGCTTTGAGCGATTTCATGCATTAATTCAGTAAGTAACATTGAAACATTTAAAATACTTACCTTGTGGACACATTGCCATTTTAAGTATGTTCATACTGTGGAAAGATCCTTAGATATACATAGTACTTTTAAACTTAGACACGAGTTTAAAATACCTTGTTTGAGCACTTACTTGATTTCAAATTTAAAAATAATATATACATGATATATGATTCTAAGTCCTAAAGTAACTAAGTACATTTTTAAAAACACCAAATCAAATATGTCTTCATCATTATCAGTGGAAAAAAGTCATTTTATCATGTTTTTCTGTTCTGAATGAATGTAAATCCATTTGTAGTGAGCTAAATACTAGGATCATTTTTCTGCCAAAATATGCTTCCTATAATTTTCATTAAAAGCACCCATACTTCATCAGAACATTCAAAGTTTTTATTATAAAGTCAAAGGGAGGCTGCTATGTTGACAGCATTTTAGGTGGCATTTGAAATTTAACATTAATTTCTTTTAGAAGAAGCCCCAAATGCATGCTGTAGTTTTATCCTTCAGATGTTTGTTGAAGAACTTGCATGCTTTAATAATAGTTTCTGGTTGTTGAGCACCTCTCTGAAGAGGGCCAGTCTGTGGTCTAAGTAACTGCATAGAGGAAGGACTAGGGGCAGCTACTACACCCAGGAGAGCTGGAGGCTCCCGACAGTGCTCAGACTGTCTCAGGAGACTGGATTATGTATGGTAGGAGCTGTCAGCAGTAGTTTTTGTTTTCCATGGCTAAATTTTTGTTTTTAGAACTTGAAGATACTTAGTAAAAAATCTCTTGTGTATAGTATTGTGTAAGAATTTGAAACTCTTTTCCATTTATGAATGGAGTAATTGGGATATTAATACTAATTCTTCTTCCCCCCCAGAAAAAGATCATTCAGAACTGTATCAGAATTAAAAGATGCTGTCTTGGACCAGTATTCAATGTGGGGAAACAAATTTGGAGTCTTGCTTTTTCTCTATTCTGTATTACTGACAAAGGTTTGTTTAAGACGATTTACTTTCTTAGCTCAGTGCTGTTTTTCCTGTTTGCTGTTAGAACCTGTGTGGCCGATGTTTGTACATCAGGGTAAGAATCTTGTGGCTTGTAAGGACTTTGTTCCTGCCTCCACTCATCTTTAACCACTTCCACACTCTCTGTAAGGGGAGCCTCTGCCCTTACAGACTGCAGAGGTGACTGATAATGTTCTAATCATAATGTTGTCAGGTCTTCTTGATTTTGGTTTCTTTGATCTTAGCAATATCTCTGGCACTTAACCTTTTAGCCCCTGTAGAGACTCTTTCTGACCCCTACTTTTTCTGGACTTATTTGTTAATCGTTATGCTAGTTTCTCATACAGTGTCTCATATTAAAAAAAAAAAAAAGCATTTTCTTTAATCATTTTGTTTTCTTCTTTATGTGTTCTCTCACTTGTTTTCTCCTTCTGAAATTTGGAATTCCAGAAGAGTCTTTTCCTGAGTCTTGTGTAATTGTTCTTATTTTTCTTCTCTGGGTAGCTATTTCTTTCAGCTCACCTCTCTGCACCTAACTCTAACATGCACACCTCAGGTCCTGTCTTCTTTGCAAATGTAAATTTCAATTGCTTGTGGCCTTGCAATCACACTTGGAATGTCTCCTGATTATACCTTGTCTGAAATCAGCATT
Organism: Mus pahari; assembly: GCF_900095145.1. Classification (NCBI taxonomy): domain Eukaryota; kingdom Metazoa; phylum Chordata; class Mammalia; order Rodentia; family Muridae; genus Mus; species Mus pahari. The sequence goes on along the minus strand of NC_034592.1, from coordinate 393,970 downwards.
TTTTTTCTTATGCTTTTTGAGCATTGACTTTGTATGATAGGTACGTGACATCCTTTTTTTAAATAAATGTTTTCTATTTTTCATTATAAAAATGGCATATTAATAATTCTATTATGGTCACAATTTGGGGTGTTAGTTTTTAGATTTATTTTATTTATTACATGCAAAAGAGTTTTTAAAAAAATAGAAGCTATGACTTAAGTTTGTTGACAGGACTCAAGAGCAAACTCTGGGTGGTAAGGACCATCTGGTTTATGTAGGGCCTTTATAGGTGAGAAGAGTTTTACAAATAGTAGGAGAAGCAAGTCTAAAGAAGAAAGGGATTGGGGTACAACACAGGTTTGGGACTCATAAATACTTCAGGCCTACTGAGTGGGTATACCTAGGGACAACTGTGAAAGGTGACATTCACACCTTTTATGTAAGAGGTCTCTTGTGAATTATGCAAAAAGTACTTAAGGTTTCCTATCGTCAGAATTGGAACACAACACAATGTTTAATATGGAAATGACAAGATCTTATTGTGTGACTAGAAGATGCCTGAATTGGAATGAGAGTTTGTGATGAAGAGATTTGGTAAGTGGAAACCTAGTATCAAGGAAACTGAAGTTAGTATTGTAGTAGAAGCCTAAATAAAACAGGATGGTGACCATAGAATGGAAGAGAAAAGGAAAAGTATTTAGAATCAAGAATAAATAATAAGAGAAATAAGCCAAATCCTTGAATGAGGTCAGGTGGTTAGGGTAGCAGTAGTGGTAGGGGCTAAGGTATTGCACCCTCATGAACTATACATTCTGGACCAATGTTTATGCCTCAAATTCTAATGCTTCCCTTATCCCTGACCTTTGACCTTTGACCTGTATCCCAGCCATTGTGTCAGATGTTCCCTGGGATACCTTTGACCCTTTGCTCTCTAAAGTGGTTCCCCTTTCTGCCCACCAACCCTTTTTCCCACAGTGCATTTTGACATCGTCATAGCCTGCTTTGTTTTGTTGTGTAGGATGACAAGGCATGATCCCCTAGCTCTCTGTTGTCCCCTGTGGCACTTAGACAATCTTTTAACACTTGATTGCTGGTTGTCTATTCCACTCTTAGCTTTGACCTCTTGTCTAGCAGTCAGTGGTTCAGATTAAGTGAACATTGCTGTGGATGTCACTCCCCACTCTTCCTGGGCTTCTCCAGCCTCCCTTCTGTAAGACTGAAAAGGTAGCAGGAGGTAGTGGTTAACAAATGAAAAACTGCCTCTTCTCATAACTGATACTTTATTTTGTTACTGTATATTTGAGTTGCCAATTTGGGGAAGAAGTATAGTCACATGTAAACTTTCCATTTTTTTCTTCTTATACCTCTCGTGTATTTAACTGTATACCTCTGTCTAAACTCAAAAGTCTATGGCTTTATTATAAAGGATTTTTTTTTTCATGACCTAAACTAAATTTAGTTTTCTCAGTAGGTATATTAGATTTTAATTTAATTTATCCTGAAGTTAAATAAACACTAACTTTTGTATTAAAAGAGTTCCTCTTCTCTCTTGAAAATTGTTATCTCTGTCCCATTAACCAACAGTGAGCCCCTTAGTGTCCTTCATAGAGCCCATGAACGAAAATGGAAAGTAATCTTTGGGGAGCTACTTCTTACCTTCTCAGATACAAGTCTGGGGAATCTGCACAGTGTTTTATTAACATATAGTCCAAACTGGTCATCTTTTGTATTAAATGGAGTTAATAAAATTTTGGTTTCTTTAGGGCATTGAAAACATAAAGAATTCAATTGAAGATGCAAATGAACCTTTGATAGACCCTGTGTACGGGCATGGCAGGTAATGTCTGTAGTCTGCTGTCTTACTAAATCTAGGCGTTAGGAGTGGGAGGCTCTTGGATGAATGTGTTGGTAGCAGAAGTCTATGGTCTTGACTGACCCTGTGCCACATGTATTGCACTGTTTTAGTCAGTGCTTGCTGTGTGTGTGGCCAGTGATGAAATCCAGTTTCAGGTTGTTTACACATGACTCTTATGATGACAAGTATCTTGTTTACATTACTAATGGCAATATATGTTAACAAAGTGTTCTTTATATCCATTTATGGCCTTTTTAAAAAGTCTAAATTTACCCACATTAGCTTAGAAATAAATATTTTCTTACCTATCTGGGTTAGTTTCTTCTAGAGTTGAAACAATTCTTTTCTAGTTTTTTTTTTTCTTTTTTTTTGCTTGTATTACCCAAATCAATAGAATAGAGAAATTCATCTATTCTCGCACAAGTCCTTCCTTTTGCATGTGTCTACCTTAGCTGTTAAGATTCGTTTACCTTCCATCAAAGATTGTGTGTGAAATATGATTGAAATGGTCTGTATCTGTTGCAAAGAGCAGTGTCTTTGGTGAGGGCAAGAACCGCATTTAAATGTGGTTAAGGATTATGCTGATTTATTAAAGTGGCTTTTGTAGATTCTTCTCAAAGACTCATGTCTTCACTAGCCAGGTAGGAAGGTTTCCAATGCCAGTTGATTCTTCAGGACCAAGTCCTAGAATTATGCTCATGCAAGTAACATTATGTAAACTGAGCAGTTTCTATTTATTCAAGAGTATGTATGTATGTGTATGTGTGTGTGTGTGTGTGTGTGTGTGTGTGTGTGTGTGTGTCTATGTCTATATTTAAGTGTATATAACAAGTAAAGGAAAAGAGGCAATTAATTGAAAAGCAAGGAGGTGCATGGAAAGGGTTGAAGAGAAGAAAGGGAAGAGGGAAAGTAATACATATAATATAATTATAAATTCAAAAATGATTACATATAAAACTAAATGTAACACTAAGTGAAATGAATTTTTATTCATTTAAATATGGCATCTTAAAGCTGTTAGGCTTCTGAGACTGCAGGGATGCGGATGCAGGTCAGCACTGTGGCTCTCACGAAGGCCAGACATGGGGAAGGGAAGCCAAGGGTTCTACTCATTTTGATTTAACATAATTTAATGTAAAAAGTCATTTAAAATTGTAGAAATTACTTGAAGAACTAGCTTTGTGCCTATTTTAACTGATATTTAATTTTCATTGATAGCCAAAGCTTAATTAACCTCCTCCTGACGGGGCATGCAGTATCTAATGTATGGGATGGTGATAGAGAGTGCTCAGGAATGCGTAAGTATCTTCTTTGCTGTGTTCTTAAATGATTAATAATTTAGTGAACTATGAAAGATTTATCTTTATTTAATGGCTCTACATTATATGGATGCTAAGGTAAGTGCTTTCTATTACAAGAACCCTTTATGGTTTCTAAGATGCCATAATACTAAGTGCAGGGTTTTGGAAGCCATCTTGGGTTTCAAAACTATGAGCTTTAGTCAGGCTTGATCCTCAAGGTTTTGGTTTTGTCTGGTTTGTTGCTGGGATTGTGAAGCTAACTTTAGAGATGGTAATCTACCTCTCAGTGGGTGTAACATACGGGTTCTTATCCAGAGGCAGTACTGCATGCAGTGCTGGAAGTCATGGGAAATGATAAAGTCCGTGAATTCCTTGTTCTGACAAGATCCTTGCTTTTATTATTACGTTTAATCTACTCGTTACATGCTGGGCACCCTCAGTCAGCATTACTGTGTCTGGTACCTTGTCACAGATATCAAGGGAAGCACGCTGGCTAGGACATTGGCTCAAACAGCTGCTGTACGGCTATGAAGTAAATCCCCTGCATTTGTTACTGGGCAATCTAAACTCATTTGTTTAGTCATTCACCTTTTGTGGAGTAAGTGCAATAAGCCTCTTACTAAAATGTCTATCATGCAATATGAACTTTCATAGTTTGTGTTCATAGGCAAATGTATACTGTTTACCCTTTGATTTGATGTTTGACAGCATTGTTACCAAACAACAGTGAATATATTTTGTTTGAGGAAAATGTTACTAATACTTTTCATTCCCAAATGAATGATTCTCAACTTTTAATCTAATTTTCCTCAAATTTTAGAAATTTGTATAGCTAATTCACAGAAAGAATCCAATGTTAGGAAAATTTTGAGTTAAAATTACAGAACTCCAGAATTTACCGAACAGTGTACAACATTTCACTGTGCTGTTTGGAAATTAAAGCCTGACTTCCTACAGTAGAGTGCAGTGTGGTTGACTTAGTAAGAACCTGGCTTTGCTGACTGCATAGATACAGAAGTCCCCAGAGTGCTCTGTCTTGTTCTGCTCTCTGTGTCCAGCACTTCCTAAGGGCTTTACATTCTGATGTAGATGTAAAAGCCAGTGAGGACTGGCTAAAGTGCTAGTCTCTTATATAATGTAGGGTGTCTTTGATTTTGCCCTGCTCACCTTCTCCCTCCTCCCAAAGCTGCTGGTCTCAGAGAAATCTGCTGTGATCAGGAGAACTAGAGAAGAAGCTGCAGCTTAAGTCCACTGTCCCACCTGGGCTCTAACACTGCTGCTTCCTGCTCCTGCTATGCCCACAACTGTTAAGTCTTTTATTCATTACTAAGTTAGCTTGGTCCAGTGCCCTGTGTTCCCTACAGTCTCTCTCAGGTTATCTTATTATAAAACCCAGATGGCCTGCACTCCTGCCTCCCAGGTGCATAGGCTCTTGCCATTTTGAGGGTCTTACCACAGTTACAGAATTTGTTCACCACTTATATAAGCCTTGGTTCCTGGTATATGCAAATTAATTCATTTCTGATTCTTGAAGTACTGCCATTCAAGGCAAAGACTGTCATTTTACTATGGATAATTTAAAGTACAATTTAGAGATTGAAACTAAATAATGACTAGAAGATATAGTTTTCTTCAGGAATTGCCCGAGTGTATTTAAAATTTCCCTTCAGTTGTTTGGAATGTTGACTTGAACTTAATTCTGTGTCCGGATGTTTAAGCAAAAAATAAAATCCGTACATATTTTTCAGCATTTGCTGTGTATATTTTTGGTTTATACAAGGTGGTAGGAAGTGTGGAACATAAATGACAAGTTATATAGTAGTTTTCAAACAATGAGGCAAGTTACTTCTCTTGCCTAATTTCCTTTTATTTGGAAGTAATGCCTTCTTCAAATGGTTATTGTAAATACTAAGAGATCTGTAATATCTGCAAGGGCTCATAGGAAGAGCTCAGTTCTCTGTCAAATGCACATAGATAATTTGATACGTGCTGAGATGAGATGCGTTGAAATAACCATAGACATGCGAGGAAGAAGGAACCTTTCTCCGCAGTGTTTATATTGGCATAAATAGACAGGAATTTTAATGTGGACATAGTATGCGCAAGAGGGCTTTGGGGGAAACATACACATTATGTTTAGACAGGGAGACAGACAGATGGAACAGAGTACTGTACATTATTTTGAGACCTTGAAATCATGAATATTCAGACTCCAGCTGAGAACAGTTAAGGGTAGAATTTTTAGGTATTGGAACACACGGCCTTAAGACTTGTAGGTCTGCTGTGTGTGCAGCCCAGTTTGAAAAGCAGTACATTTGTGATGAGCACTGGTAAGGGAATGTGGCAGCATGGGCTTGGATGGAAACATGCAGCCTGCCCAGTGCTGTACCTCTGTAAGTACTGAACTGAGAAATAGCACAGTAAGATCTAACGGGAGGAAGGATGCTGTCCTCAGTGTAGCCGTACTAGAGAGGAATCATAATTTGTAAGCTGTGGCACATAGCATAGACAAGGAGAGAGGTACATGAAAGTGACAGACAGTGGCACAGGAGGGAAAAGACAACGGCCTATTTATTTCCTTCCTATAAGGAATATACTTTGGATATAGTTAAGAAACTAAGACTTGGATGATTATTAATTTGCCCAAAGTGAAATATCAGAAAGTAAACTACCAGGATTTCTGGCCATGGTAAAGCCTCTGCTTGTTCTGTATAGAACATCTTCTGTGGTAGAGTCTACAGGAGGTAGAACTTGTAGGACTTTTTGTTTTAGAGGTGAGGGTGAAGTGAGGATAATTAGCAGGATTTGAAACTGCATTGAGTACTGCGATAACACACAACACACGAGAAAGCCCTAAAGGGTGTGTATATTTTAACAATATGCTTGATCCTTCCAATATGCTGCCATTGTGTACTATATTTCAGTGCTAGACAGCCTAGCATTGAAGACAGGGGAAAGGAGACAGTTTTATAGGAGCAACAGGAAACAGGAACATGAGCGTGAAGTAGCCTTGGCAGTAGACGTTCCATTGAAGAAATGATATACAAGGGAGAAAAAGCAACAGGTTTCATTCAACCGAGGACACTCATGGAAGTTTACTGGTGTTCTAAGTGAGTGTAGTAAATGTGCAGAAGTAAAGAGGAGGAGAGATGTGAGTCTTGCTGCTCTAAGGAGCAAAGCTTCTATGAGTTTCCATGAGAAGAGGGCAGTGGGATGGGCCTGGAACAGATCCCACTTGTAAGGCTCTTAGATTTGGGGGTTGTTTGTTGCCATATGTGTGTCTGTTTTGTTTTATTTACCTAACAACAATCACTCCTGGCAGTGGAGGAGAATGTGGATTTTAGGTGTGACCTGGGAATGTTTAGTGGAGGATGGGCAAAGGCATTTCTCCACCTTTATTTACTAAGGTTGCTTGGTGTTTGAACCATCATGTGTATCTTTTGCTCTGAGCATTTTACCCTGGTGAGCATGTGGGTGGTTTCCAGTTTGACTACTATCAGACAAACCTGTAAGAAACACTGTGTGAGGCAGGCCTAGTCAATGTTCCTGCATGATTGACTTGCTAAAGTAGATGTGTTTTAAGGAACTTTTTCTTAGTAATAATTTTATTGAAATCTCTTCTATATACTATGTATGCCACTCAGTTGAAATGTAGAGTAAATCAAAACTTAAATACCTTTCTAACTTTATAAAGAAATCCTGGTCTCACCAGCTTCCCATACTTCCATCCACTCCATGCCAACAAATCATATAAATAGAATTATATGGTACCTGGTGTTTGTATCAAATTTCCCTCACTTTGAACATTATTTTCCTATACCAGTGCTTTCCTTATATTGATGAGCAAGTGATATTGCAGGGTGTGATGAGCCATACATCTTTATCCATCATCAATTGCTGGACATTTGAAATAGCTACCTGACTGTTAGGAGTAATGCTGTCAAGGACACCTACGTGCGAGTTTTTGTGAGAGCATGTGTTTTTAATCTCTCTTTTCTATATACCTAGAAATTGAAATCCTGGATAATACATTAACTCAGAATATTTTCTGTTTTTAGGATTATCTGTTTAAAAATTCATGGCAACTTGGTCTCTACAATATCAATACATCTTTCTGACTGTAGACTTCTGTTTTTTCTGTATCCTGGTTGATAACTGGATACTGTCCATCTTTAAAATTTAGTCAGCTTTTGACAAGTGATTACACATCCTAATTGACATTTGTTCTGCTTCCTAATGAACCTGAGCTCAGTCCTTTTGTTCATGTGTAAGCTTGCAGCTGTGCTGTCCTCTGGGAATTGCCTCTGCTCATCATCTGCTGTTGTAGGGGGAGGGCTTGCTTGCCACAATTTCCGAGGCTCGGGAAGTCCTTTAGTTCTTTACAGTTCAGGGCGTCTCTCCGAACCTTTTCTTAAGTAAATTTTGTTTAGTGATATCTTTTCTTCCCAAGGGTTTCACTTCTGTAATATTCAATCATTTGAACTTTCTTTGTCAGTTAGGATTTGGTTGCTTTTCCCCCATATCACACCCCCCCAGATAAAACTAATACTTTCTAGTATTTTCTTCAAATGTTATACTTTCTTATGTCTTATCCATTCATCATTTTTATACATTTATTTGATGATTCATTGTAAGCAATAGTTGATGGTCATTAACTTAAAGATAAATGGAAAATATGGAAATGTAAACTCTAAGGAATATGATCATGTCTACAATTAAGTAATATCATTTTAAATTATGATTTATCAGAATTAATAGATCAGAAATGCTGGTGTCCTGAAATTGTACTACTTCTACAACATGTTAGCTAGAACCAGATTGTTAGGTAAAGTTAATATCCTAGTTAAATCCACATTTGAGATAATCAGTCATTCTGTAGTGTAAGTGTGCATGTATGTTTAACTTGAATAGGATTGTATATTTCAAAGAACATTCAGAATATAAATGTAAATTATATGCTGGTTAGTTTTTACTGTCAGCTTGGCACAACCTAGACTCACCTAGGAAGAGACAACTTCGGTTAACTAAGGAACAGTCCGAATCAGGTTGGCTTATGTGATAGTTTAAATGGAATGGCCCCTCAGGCTCATATATTAGCTTTTTAGCTACCAGCTGGTGAACTGTTTGAGAGGGAGTAGAAGGGTTAGGGGCTGTGGCCTTGCTGAAGTTGGTGTGGCCTTGGAGGAAAATTTCAGTAAAATGTAACAAGTTTAAGAAGTCTATTGTAAAACATGCTGACTGTAGGTGATGACTAGTCTCTACTTGAAAATTACCAAGAATAGACTTTAAGTATTGTCGTCTTAAAGTATGTATATGAGGCAAAAATTTTTCAAATGTCTACAGTGATCCATTTAAAATACCATGCTACTAAATTCAGGAAATTAGGCTCCATCTATCTTGGTGATGAAGTATTCAGATCCGATCAAGATTCACATGCTCAGATATCTGGTTTAGATGATATTTCTTTCTCTTTTTTTTCTCCTGGTTTTTTGAAAAAGATAAATATTTCAGGTCATGTTGTATAGTATATATACAACGTTCATTTTGAATTATAGATAAAATTGTATATTACCTTTTGGTCAAAAAATAGTTTTATTTCTTTGCCATCAAACTAAATAGCAGTTTGAAAATTCAATTGGAGATTTGGAAATTCCTCAGCTCTCTATTATGAGATAATATAGGCAATGGCAAGATAGTCATAAAATTGCCAATTTCTTGTAAGCAAAAGGTAAAGACTCTTTGAGACTTTTAAAGAAAATCCAATGTAAGTAAGTTCTGTGAATGGTATGAAAATATTGTTTCACAACTTGGTATAAAAATTATTAGTTTTACTGATGTGCTTAATCTAAGATGATAATAATATTAAGTTTATATTCTGTTTGAGGGTATGAGACTAATGCATTTTGAAATATTATCATCCAATGCTAGTCATAGTAGTATTCTCCATGTGGAAGAAGTGGAAGATCAGGAGTTCAAGGGCCATCTTCAGCTACATAGTATTCTGAGGCAGCTCATAGTAAAAGTAATATCTAAACCAGATACCTGAGCATGTGATCCTTGACCAGATCTGAATACTTCATCACTAAGATAGATGGAGGTCTAATTTTCTGTATTTAGTAGCATAATATTTTAAACGAACCATTGTAGACATTTGACTAAACCCATGGAAATACATGATGTAGTATCTAGTTGTAACACTAGGTGGTAGTAATTGATTTTAGAAATAAAACTGTAGAACCTAGTTCTCAACATGTGTTTTTCTTTAAACAGGAAGATTTGCTACTGCTCACATTTTGGAAGAAAGGAAACAGGCTGTTTGCTAACCATAGAATATCATTTCTACCCTATCTGCAATTTGCTGTACTTCTAAACCATGGTTGCTGCAACCCAAAGACTAAAATGTTTTATTTTATACTATTAATACTACTAAAGTTTATAGACAATTCCAAAGAGGTTTTACTTGTAGATAGTAGATATACTTGTGATAGTAATGTTTTTCATATTTGAAATTGTACTTGAGAAAAGCTTTTTAATCTATGCTTATGGTCCTACTTACTGTACATTGGCTTTAAGTGTCCGTATATGAAAAGCCTTTCTGCCAGCCCAGGTTCACCTGTGTGTGAGTAGTGTCTGTATCAGAACCTTCTGTGCGTCGGCTGTCGTGGTTTACTACTTCCTTGACCTTACATCAATGAGGTTAGCCTTCTGCTGGTGACCCATTAGTGTTCACCCGGCTTGCCCAGCCTCTGCTTCTGAGCTCTACTGCCAGTTGCTTATCTCCAGCTAGAAGCCCCAAAGTAGCTCAATCCCAGTTTGTATAAAAGTAAAGGCATGCTCAGTCTTCACACAAACCCAGAATATGTGTCTTGAATTCTTCCTTTCAGTTAATCACTGTTTATCGTGTTTGCCATGTTTATATGTTTAAGGAACTGAGTGTGGTGTCACACACCTGTAGTTCCAGGGACAGAGGAGCCTAAGGTGGAAGGACCCTTGAAGCCAAGGGTTTGGGGCTGTCCTGTGCAACACTGTAAGACCCCATATTGAAAAACCAGGAATCTCGGGCAGATTTTCATTCCTTACTGAGTATGTTAATTTTCATTCTTTCTTATCTTTGGGTTTAAATTTTTCTTCTTGTCTTTTCTGGTCTTAGAATTTTCTACATATACCATCAGATTAAATTCAGATGTTGCCATTCTTCTAAGACTGCCCTGACATGGAAACATGTTCTGCCACACTGTACTCTGTGTGAGTGTGTGTGTGTGTACATATGTAGAGAGCTTGTATCATTTCTCTTTACCCTTAGTAAGGTCTTTATAAGGCAGAGACTATGTCTTAGTCATCACTGTTTCACAGCCTTAAGCACACTGCCTGCTTTCACTTAGAATAGAGAGGAGTAGCTTGAAATGTCCAGGTTTTGCCAGACAGTGGTGTTGTACACCTTTAGTCCCAGCACTTGGGAAGAAAGAGACAGATGGATCTCTGAGTTTGAGGTCAGACTGTTCTACAGAGCAAGTTTGAGAACAGCCAGGACTACACAAAAAAACCCTGGGCTGAAAAACAACAAACAAAAATACAAAAACAAACAAACAAAAAAAAAAGGAAGGAAGAGAGAGGAAAAGGAAGGAAGAAGAAAGATAGAAAGAGAAGGAAAAATTATGTTTTAAGTGCTGTTTAGTTATGGCCACCATTATCCCATGATAATACTAATACTTATGACTTAACAAGCTCTTTTATTGTTTTCAGAAAATCAGGGCCAGTTAAGTTACCTCTTTTTATGAAAATGTGTGTGTGTGTGTGTGTGTGTGTGTGTGGTATGGATGTATATCCATATGTGTGTATGTAGATATATATGTGTGTGTGTATAGACATATGTGGATATATATATATATATATATATATATATATATATATATCCATGCCCTATTCATATATATGTATGTGTGTGTGTGTGTGTGTGTGTGTGTGTGTGTGTCTTTGGGTTACCGAGTGATTTTTTTTTTTAACTAAAAAGTTAACATTAAACAGTTTTATAAATAATTTTAATCTACATTTAAACCATTACATTTACCCAGTACAAAACTACCTGGTATCATTTTATAATAAATAGTGATAACATGATTATTTGATATAATTTAATTTTTTATTGTTTTATTTACTACATCCCAACCATAGTTTCCTCTCCTCCCTACCCCTTCAATCTCTTCCCTCCAACTCCCCTCTCCATCAGATCCACGCCCCCCCATCCACTTTCCCTTAGAAAAGAGCAGGCCTCTCAGACACATCAACCAAACACAGCATAACAAGGCGCAATAGGACCAGGCACATACTCTCATTGATTTGACATCTTAGTAAATACGTGCAGAGGTTTAAAGATAGTTTTAGGTGAAAGAAAACATTTTGTCATGGTTTGAATATAAATATATTTATGCACATATATGTATATATATATATATATATATATATATATATATATATATATATATATATATATATATATATATATATGCACACACATGACTCAGGCTTACGTATACTAATGCAGTGTTAAATTTGGTTTTGTTTATTTTTTTGCAGAACTTCTCGGTATCCATGAACAAGCAGCTGTAGGATTCTTAACACTAATGGAAGCTTTGCGATATTGTAAGGTAAACTGTCTTGAGGGGTTTGAATATGCCCACACTGTGGACAGTATTTTCACTCTGATGGTCATTAACTTCAGCTCCTGGCTGTCACCACTCATCACTGTCTTACTTCCTTGCTGAGCTCCCAACCCAAACTAAGTGTTAAGAAGTGAAGGCGGCTAGTTGTACTTACTTTCCTGAGAAGGGAGTGGGTGACAGAGCAAAGAGCAAAATAATACATAAAGTAGAAATATACATGGTTTACTATAAATATGCTATTAAGCTGTTTCACCTTGAACCTTCATTGTTGAAATTGACGCACTTACCTGTGCAGTCCTCAATAACCATTAAATATTGCAATATTTTAAATGAGGCTCACATCAGTTTTCTCACATAAAAGATGCTATATTCTTAGACGAAGGATGATGTAGATTTGAGGATTTTTTTTTTCCATTTTAGAATGTTTATATCATAAAGTGGTTCTGATGACAGTGACAATTTTTAGTATCATTAACAAGTGTCTTAGCTGGGTGGTGGTTGTACACAACTTTCATGCCAGCAAAAGCAGGTGGATCTCTGAGTTCAAAGCCAGCCTGGTCCACAGAGTGAGTCCCAGGACAGCCAGGGCTACACAGAGAAACCCTGTCTTGAAACCTCCCTCCCATAGCCCTCCTTGCCTCGAAAAAAAAAAAAAAAAAACTAAAGAAGTATCATCTCCTTTTCTCCTTTTTCTGCGTGTATGGAGAGGGGGGCACATGTACATGCACACACATTACTGTTTCTGTTATTGTTTGTCAGACATCATTCCTTCTTCATGTCAACTCACAAACAGAGATGTAAGAACAGTACAGGCTCTCCTCTGACCTTGTAAGTAGTGACTATGCACAACAGTAATACCTTCATTTTCAGAGATTTTAAATTACATAAATTAATGCTGTTCTAAGACAGCCTGGCAATTAGAGATTTAAACTAAGCTTCCTATTTCCAGTACATACACATGCTCATCTATCCTGGAGAGTAAGCACCTATGCGCTTTCTCTCTCTCTCTCTCTCTCTCTCTCTCTCTCTCTCTCTCTCTCTCTCTCTCNCNCTCTCTCTCTCTCNNCACACACACACACACACACACATTTTACTCGTCACCAAGTTACAAATATTTAAAGGATTTTTCCATTCCCATTTTTTTGTTGCTCTGAAAAAATAAACTGACCAAAGAAACTAAAGAAGGAAGAATTAATTTTGACTTATAGTTCCAGAGGGTTAGAGCCCATCATGTCAGGACTCCATGGTGGGAAGAACAGGAAGCAGAGAGAGAGGTAGAACAGGAAGTGGGCCAAGGCTATAACCTCTAAAGTTCACTTCCAGTGATGTAGATCCTTCAGCAATGTTCTACCTCTAAGATTTGATAATCTCCCAGACAGCACCACCGACTGGGGGCCAGATGCTCAGGTACATGTACTCAGGGTGACAGTTCTCTTTTAAACCCCATAGCCATGTTGTGTATAATCTTCATCTGAATCCTGTCATCACAGTCAATGTTGTTCCCTCCATTGCCCCATTCCAGCCACACTGGGGGCCTGCCATTTCCCAGTGTCCTAGCTCGTTACATAAATGGCTGACTTTTCCCTTGGGTTAATTTTAAGTTGTTTCAGAAGAAGTATTTCCTGCCATTTCCTCAGTTACTTTATAGATTCGGTTGTGAGCTTAGCCTTTGAAGGCTGAGCCATCTCTCCAGCCTGCCCCAGTTCCTCTTTCCCATTATTTGTGAGGAAAGACTACTCTATGGTGACTCTTTACTTTTTTTTTTTTTTTTTAATATCTTGAATGTGTTTTCTCTTCCCCAATGGCATTAGACTTTTACAGGATTATTCTAATGCCCTGATGCAGGGTTGCTTATAAATGAGCGATAAAGAGAGCTGACAATCAAGCCACCAATGGCTTTCACTTGGGAACTGGGTACCAGCACATTGGAGCTGCAGGCACAAATTCTACATGGCAAGAGGGGTGGAGCTAGCTTGGTCCCCTAGACTGTCATGATGTGCTAATTTGGGTTCTGTGCCATAAGGCTATAACTATGTCTGGTACCTGACATATGGGCAAATAGACTGATCTGGAGTATGAGGAGCATGAAGAGAATGAATTGGTATAAATTTTATCAGCTATCCTTAGAGACTGACTAGTTTATAACCAGGACATCAAAACCCAACAGTCAGTGTCTAAAATGCTATACGTAACTTCATCAATATGCAAGTTCTCAGTCAACACGGATTTACATTTCACCAGATAATAAGGGGAATGGCACAAAGGAAATGAATTATGTTTGAATAAATGTTGTAAATCTAAACATTTCTCCATTCTTTGATAGAGGTACAGATTTCTTTCTAATAATGAAATTATCATTTAATTTATTCTCAGCATATATATTTAGGTACATAAATGAAGCAATACCTATTTATAACCTTCCTACACACACACACACACACACACACACACATGCACACACCAATAAAGAATGATGCTTTTAGCGGTGTGTTTAAAAATAAGAAAGCATAATGTATATATCATAAAGATAACCATTTTGGATGCATATGGTTCTATGGATGTTGCTATATTTGTAAAGCTGTGCAACCATCATCCTTACCTAATTCTACACACACCCCACTCCCCCAAGAGTAGGTCTAACCTGGCAGCCACTCCTTCTTCCTCACACCAGAAACCACAGTTCAACATTCTGGCTTTGTGGGTTCCTGTGTATTAGTGATTTCTTTCTTTTTATGTTGAAACCACTCTTGTTTTATAGTGTGTCAATTTGTTTCCATCCATTAACTGATGGATGTTTCAAATTATACATTAAAAAAAAAAAGACCTGTTCCTATTGTAAAACTTTAAAAGTAACTTCTGTCATGAAGAATAGAGTAGCTAGAGTCTTCTCTGTTCTCTCTCTCTCTCTCTCTCTCTCTCTCTCTCTCTCTCTCTCTCTCTCTCTCTCTCTTTCTCTCTTTCTCTTTTGCCTTTATAAGGAGGCTTTATTATTAATTATTTACCTTAGTAATCTCAGGAAGAAGAACAGATTAGCTTAGTCTAACATTATTTATAGTTGGAAAAATCTAATGAAGCAAGCATTCTGATTGCTAAGGATTTAATTTGGGTGTTTTTAATACTTAGCCATCTAATATTTTGCACATAATTCAGAACTATGCATCAGCCCCTCCTTTTCACTTTATGACCACACCTACCTCCCTTCATTATGGAAATATCTTCATGATTCATATTTAAGACACTTAAGAGTGATAATTTCCAATTTTGGCTGTTATAAATACTGCTACTGTGGACATTTGTCCACATCTTATTTTTATAGGCATATGTTTTTACATTATGGTGTACTCAGGATTAAATTGCCTGGCCACACGGTAATTCTATTCAACTATTAGAGGACTGTCACTTTGATTTCCAAAATAAGGACAATGTTGTGTACTCTGGTGACTGATTTTATGATAAAATGCAACATTAGTTCAGCTGTTTCTACTATAAAATTTTACACACACCCCCTTTTTAAACCTTTTCCTTAAGTGAAGTGCACTTGCTTTTTCTAAGAGAAGTTAAGCAGCATCTAGAATGTTCAGTATGTCACTCAGTCTAGGTGTCAGGATCACTGTTTATGATTCTAGCTCTGTAGGTGGTGCTTACGTTCAACCAGGCCCTGCCTGCCACCATGCACCTCTCTGTAGTCTCTCACGAGAGGTCCCTTGTTGCTCAGCTCCACAGCCACATCGACTAACTGAGTAGCTTCCCTTTCCTCACTCATTTCCTTCTCCACTGCCCTCAAAGGAGCCTTTCTATTTGATGGGCTTTCTGTTGCATGTTAGTGCAGCTGACTCAACCCTGCTTTCATAGGACAAGGGAACTAAGTTTTCTGCCATGAATACAAGAGTTCCTGTTTTCCACCTCTCATGGTGAGAGTAAATTCCCAAGGACTGTTGTGGTGCTAAAATAGGGGCTGCTGGCTAAATAGAAAAGGATAATGTATCCTGAGTGCTGTAGGTAGTTTCTTACAGTTTCCCAGTCTGAGGAAGAAAAGTACACGAGATTAGTAAGATTCATTGTTTTCAATGGAAGTGTTCTCATGGAAGTATAGAATCAGTTGATGTAAACATGATAGGCTGTGTAAATCTGTTTTATGTGCTCAAAATTAAACTTTTTCTCAGTCACAAATGAAGTGCTTACAAGTTTTTTGGCACAATCTTATATATGGATTTCTTGATCTAAAGTCCTCATTTCCAGCTGTGACACATGTATATGTATATTGCAGTGTCTGGTTGAAAGATGCAGTATAAGCTTAGGCACAGGTCCCTTCTGCACTCAGCATCTAACCTCTATGGTAAGACGTGTTAATGAGACACCTGTTATGTTTCACATATTTCTGCACAAATATTTAAGGGACAGCATAAAATCTTTCATTTATTTGTTTTACTTTGCTGAATTTATTCTAGGTTGGTTCTTACTTGAAATCTCCAAAATTCCCTATTTGGATTGTTGGCAGCGAAACTCACCTCACCGTATTTTTTGCCAAGGTATGCTTATAGGGGACTTTTTTTCCCCCCACAATGATATTAGGCAAACAAGTAATACTGTGAGTCCATATTTAGTTTGATCTTTGTGCAGATAAAAATCCAGCCAGTAATAAATGGAATGTTTCCCAGCAATCTTATCAGTTCACACTACAGAAAACACTGTTGCTTTGCTCTGGGGTTGGAGTCACCTCAGTGAACTCCTTCCTGACTCCGTTACATGTCTTAAGAGCTCTGGCTTATGATTTTGTTCAGAAGTTGCTGAGATGTGGAAGAAACCACTTTAGTTTTATTTTAGATTCTTATATAAAATGGTTTCTAAATTTTACTTGTTAACAAGTGGTAA
The DNA here is from genome assembly GCF_900095145.1 of Mus pahari. Lineage (NCBI taxonomy): Eukaryota > Metazoa > Chordata > Mammalia > Rodentia > Muridae > Mus > Mus pahari. The sequence continues at coordinate 377,300 of NC_034592.1, read as the reverse complement.
TATTTTCCACAGTGCGGAGGTAAAAGCTTTGGAATCAAACACCTTCACTTAAACCCTAGTTTCTTTGCAAGATCTCTTGGGCTCTTTTCCTCTGTGTTTACAGTGGGGCTTTTTAACAGTACCTAGGTCTTAGAAGTGCTGTCAGTCTTAAATCTAAGATATTTAGTGGTGTCTAGCAAAAGACACGTGCTCGTTACTCTGAAAAGTTATCCACCATCTCTGACCCTGTTAAGAACAGTGTCAGAACTTGGACTGATGAGGGCAATATAAAAGTGTGTTCTTGAGGTTCTTTACTCCACGAGTACTTTCTCATTACTCCAAGAGACTTTGGTAGTATGTATTTGCCAGTGTAAGTTCCCTTCTGTAAGAATTCTATCAATTTCACTGAACTGGTAATCTCATTTTTGTTTTATTTTCTTCCTGCTTTTATTGTATTACCCAACATCCAGCTTACAGGTACAGAATGAGCTGCATGTTACTTTTTCTTAACCTGGAAACTGTATAAAAATGCAGGCCATCCTGATACATTCTTTTGAGTATGAGAGTTGTTGTTCATTTCCCTTTCAAAGTAGGGAGGATAAAAATAAAACTCAGAAACAGAAAACTTAAAATTCCAAACAAATATTTCATCAGTATATATTTCTAGAAAAGATAATCAGTTTAAATTTACATGGATAGTGTGTTTATGTCCAACCCTATTCTTTAGCATTAGGAAAACTGATATGAAACTATACAAGTGTATTTGTGGAGGGGACACTTGAAATTTTGGGGACAGGCTCTTAGTATTTAGCCAAGGCTGATGCTGTACAAGAATCTTCCTTCCTCAATGGAAAATTACATAAATAGTAAATGAAACTATTAACATTCATTTGAGTTCAATTTAAAATATTTTAAAATATGAAGTCTTTGTATACTCTTCATTACATAGAAAATGCTAGAAGCTTTGTTGTTCTTATAATTATAAAAGTAACTATTCATCATTTACTTTGACCTTGTGAGCATTCACAATTTTCCTATATCAAAATACTTCATTTTGAGCATTCATATTTACCTATATTTTTCCTGTTATCTTTTGTAGTTTGTTTTGATTTTTGTCTGTTATTTTGTGATTCATTTATTCACTCTATATGTCCTATGGCCCCAAAGAAAAATAAGTTTAATCCCCCATCTTTTATTAGAAATAAACTATCATGAAATTGTCCTGTAAGGTCATTTCCACAGACTGCTCTGTGTGCCGTGTTCTTGTTTTTTACTGGATGGAGTTCGGCCTTTTGTTCTGTGCTCACAGGTTTTAGCAGCCTATAAGGAAGCGTTCTTCCTTGTCTGCAAGTGGTTGGAGACCTGATGCACTGTACAGAGGCTGCAGCTGTGTTCCTTTCTTCCTGTGCTCAGTTTTCAGATGATTTCTAGGGATAGTTTATGCCTCGAGTTATGCCAGGTGCTGTGAATGCAGTGTTAAACAAACATAGACATTGTTCCTGCTCTTGCAGAGGTATGTATCTGAATGGAGGAGTCCATGGCTGATTACCGCTCAGATGTTTCCAAGAGTGATGAGTCTTGACAAAGCTTAGGTCTATAATACCACAAGGATTCTTCTGAGCTTTGGAAAGCTGCGATGTTTCCTAGAGGAATTAATATCTGAAGTGAGCACTGAGGTAGCAGTGGGCTTAAACTAGGGAGGGGAGGAAAGCATTGGCTACTTAGGAAGTAGTTGGCGTAAACGAACCTCCTCAGAAGGAAAGCCACCTGAAAGAAAAGAGCTGGACACTCAGAAGCAGGGAGGCAGGAGTGAGGGAATGCTGGGTCTGGAGCGCTCCACATTACTCCATAGCCTGAGCGGATGGACTCATAGCCACTGCACTTGGCAAGAATTTCAGGGATTCAGTTCAGGACTGTAAGAAGAACAAGCTTAAATTTGCATTTTGAAAAGGTTACTATGGCTAATTGCAGAAAACAGACATGTTGAAAAATAGCTCAGGTGATCCATAAAACAGATTTTTATCATTTTTATGGTAAGTGGTATGATTGTTATAATTTAGTCCAAGATGATAATTTTTATTATCCTTTGATAATTTCATGTATGCATATAATGTATCTTTATTATAACACTCCCCCATTCCTTCCTCTAACTTCTTCTGAATGTATCCCCTACCTCTCTACCCCATCTCCCAATTTTTTTTTAATAATTCAGTGAGGCCAGTTTGAGCTGCCCATATGTGAATGGTTGTGGGGCATCCACAAATGGTCTGTCAACTACAGACCACACTACACCCACCTCCACCCAACAGTCGTCAGCTCTATGTAGCTTCTCAGCTAGGGCTGAACCAGTACAGTTGTATTGGGATCAAGTGCTGGAGCAGGAGTCTCAGTTATTTATAGGAGCAGAAATACTCAAAAACATCTGTTTCACCCAAAACAGGATGTCACCAAGATGGGTGACACCCCAACCTGAGTGACAACTCTTGAAAGTTGGAAACCTGGAGTTTAGTGTATAACTTATAGGCAGCTTTTAATAGGACATTTTCTTGTTGTTGTTTTGTTTCAGGTAGCTATGCTGGTCTCTGCCTCTCCCAGGCAGCTTGTCTGCGCTCTCCTTTCCAGGCAGCCCAGCTGATCTGAAAGTGTCTTTCAGCAGTCTTTGCTGCTTATGTAATCTGGGGAGTAAAGGACCTAATGCATATGGCCAGTTTTAGGGACTTTCTGAAGCCTCAAGATGCTTATGGAATCTTAACAATTCTCCCTTTAGGATCTCCTGAGTGTTAAGGAGCTCCCCTCTAAAATGGAAATTTGATTTCAGAAAATTACTGCAGGCCATCTGAGACCTCTTCCCACCCATGGAGTCTAGGTTAGATTTACAGTATTAGGCATCCATTTCCTCTCATGGAGCAGGCCTTAAATCTAATAAGGAAGCTGTTGCTTACCCCTATAACACTTGTGCCACAACTGTACTATGGGCTTATCTTTTTAAGCTGGTTATCATTGTAGCTCACAGTATTTGCAGTTGCATGCAATTGTGAATGACTTTTCTCTCCAGAAGTCTACTTGGGTTCTTCCAGTAAGCACTACGAGAGCTAGCCTTCAGGGAAAACAGTGTTTTCTCACTACTTGCTTGATTTCTCCCTGCACTGTGACCAAAGTATATAGTATGTTCAGCAATGGGCTATCACTATCAAGTTCTGGTGAGCTACCTAGAGCACTGCCAATAATCTGTATTGATGTGGGTAGGGGAGCTCTGTGACCCTTCTAACAACTGGATGGGAGGCACCCCTCATTTGGCATTAGGAAAATAATAAAAATTTGGCACCCTAGTGCTTCTGGGAAGAGTATTATCCCCTATGTAGAGTAATGTGAATTTAATCTCTTAGGGGTGTGAGTTTGTATGTTTAGGAAGGTTATAAAATAGGTTTTCATATGGCTTCTAATTATTCCCCTTCCTATAGCCTCCTCTGTGCTAGCCTTCTGTGGGTCTCCCCACTCTTGTAGATAGTTGTCCAAAGCAAAGGAAGCAGGGATATCGAATTGGAAGGTGGGATGGGCAGGGGAGTGGGGAGTGGGGAGAGGGATTGGAAGCCCTGTGAGTATGTATAGTTAATAACCACACCAGGATCAGCTTTCAGGAGGCAGATTAGTTTTACTTAACTCACAGTTCATAAAGTTTTGGGGGACTGAGAGTAGGATCATCCAGGATGGGCAAAAGTCATTGGCTAGGGCTTAGGGTACCTGAAATGCCTCATTAGCATGGGGAAACAGTTCAGGAATCTCAGGTGCTAGCTGAAGAGGTTTTAACAGGAGAAAGAAAATTGATCCTGTAATCTGATTGAGGCTATGTGACATTCCTTAGGTAGAGGCTTATGCAGTGGCTTAGATTTCCCCAGACAAGGTCAGAGAAGGAGAAGCCCTGCTAAGGAAGGGAGTCTCCCATATTGTGCCAAGCCCAGAGGCTATCCTGTCAAGGTGGACTTTGAACTTAATTAGCAGAGTTTACCCACATCTCCCCCAGATATATTTTTTAATGGAGAAATGTCACTAAAGTATTCAACCCCTATGTTGGGGACAGCTTGGTACTGAACTAGAACCCAATTAGCACTAACTTTTACAATGCTATTTTAAAAATTGGACAAGGCAGAGTGTGAACATCAAAATCAAACAAAACATAAACCAGCAGGGAGTTGAGGGGTGGGAGCCAGGAAGACAGGGTTTATTGAACCACTTTAATTGCTCAGTGGACTGAAATCTTGAGAGCAAGTCTGTACAGAGTTTTTTGGGTTGGGGGGGTGTTGTTTGTTTTTTTGTTTTGTTTTGTTTTGAGGGTGTAAGCAGTGAACTCAAACAATATTTGATTCATTTACATAGACATAACATTTTTTTTCTCAGTACTATGCAAGTCCCCCCAAGTTTAGTAGCTATTAGGCCCCAGCAAGATCCAAAGCTGTTATCTATGGATGTCAGTGCCTGCTTGTCTTGAAAGGCTCCAGTCAGCAGGTGTATCTAGACAAAGGCCCTAAGCAAGTCTGAGGAAGATGGCAGGTCAGTCTCAGACTGGCCTGTAGAGGCAACTCTGCTTTCTTTTCCTCAGAGAGATAAACCTGTAGAATGATCACACCAGGGTTACAGAACCCTGGTGGGGGTTATCTGTGCAAGGGGTAATGTACTGTTTTCTTTTTTTTACACCAAAAGAAGAGAGGGGATAATGAGTGCACACATTAAACTGGTATACTTTGATTGTCAGCACATCAGTCATCCATTGCTCTAAACCCGTTAGCAGTTTAATTGGTGTTAAAGGCATCTTAATCCTGGAAGTGGGAAGTCACATTAGGGAAAGCAGAGGGAAGGGCTGGGATTTATTGATCTTATCCGCTTAAGGTAGCTGTGAAAGAAAACCCCATGTTAATTATAGATGTGAAATGAACAGTAACCGCTTGTCTGTGCAAAATAAATTGGCTTTAGTAGACATTAATTGATGATTAAGTAATAGTTGTTAATGTAGTTCCTTTGACCTGTGGGAGGTAGATCCAAGGTAATTCTCTGAAACCTAAAAGAATTTTTAAGTTTACAAAAAGAGATATATTGTAGTTATGTCCATATTACCATCATTTGTAATCTAAAAACAATTTTGGGATAAAAGTATGAACATTCTTTTAGGTAGTCCTCTTGCTAGGGAAAAAAAAAACATTTATACAAAAATGTTTCTTTGTTTTCCAGTTAATTGCTTTGGCTGTCATCTTTGGGGCCCTGGTCGTAGGCTAGGTCTTACCCTATAAGGGATGGAACAGTACTCCTGGCAGAGTGTTCCCCCACCGTGCCATCCCATTTCCTACTTAAACTCTTCCCCTATCATTCCCCTTTCAAATGCCTCTCTACCTTTGAGATCCATCTTCCTCCTATTCTTCTTCTCCTGCCATCTTTTGTTTTTTTTCCCTTCGCCAAAGCAGGCCCTTTCTTTCTTCTTTTTTTTTTATGTGTATATATATATATCAGGGTCCCTTCAGCAGAATCTTGCTGGCATGTGCATTAGTATCTGGGTTTGGTGGCTGATGATGGGATGGATTCCCAGATGGGGTAGTCTCTGGATAGACCATCCTTTCATCTTAGCTCTAAATTTTGTCTCTGTACCTATATCCTTTCATTGGTATTTTGTTCCTTATGCTAAGAAAACCAAGAAGGATGACCATTGTGTGGATACTTCATTCCTCCTTAGAATAAGCAGGTCCTTTCTGAAGTGTCTCAGAGTAATAGTGTAGAGTCAGGTAAAGTACATGAGTGAGAAATTTGCTTCCTGAGGTAAAATGACAGGACTTGGAGATGCTTTGGGGTTTTGTAGACAAGATGTAGAAATGTCTAATGAAATATGTGTGCAATGATTAGAGTTTAAGGGACTCAAAGGCATGTGCTTAACAGCTATGCTATTCTTTTTTAATTTTTTATCATTTATACCAATTTTTACATTTAAATATATTTTGATCATATCCTTCCCCTGCCCCAAGTCATTCTAGGTCCTCTCATGTCCCTACCCACACCCAACTCTCAAGTTCTTTTGCAGAAAACAAACAAAACCCCAATACAACAACAAAACCAAGAAAACAAAATAACCCCCAAACAGAAAACAAAATAACTCACCACACTGTTACCAAATCAAAGCACACACACACACACAAAAACTGGACATGAAACCCACCCTGCAATAGTTGATAAACCCAGGTGTCAACCATTAGAAAAAGTGATTTTCCCCTCTCTCAGCAGGTATAAATGACAGTTTAGGTGTTAACCTTTGTGTGGGTAGCTAGATTGTAATTCATTCATTCATTTTTATTTTAATTTATTTTATTTTAATTCATTAAGATTTTTAATTTAACAAAATATAATAATATAAAACAATACTTTCACTGTAGTGTTGGACAGGACAAACCATCAGGAGAAGAGCCCAAAAGAAGGCACAAAAAAATCAGAGACCCACCCATTTGCACACTCAGGATCCCATAGTAACACTATACTGGCAGCCATAATCGGTACAGGGAAGACCTGGTGCGTCTGATTCCTTCTCTGAGCTCATGTGAACTTTGCTCATGTTGACTTGAAGGGCCTTGTTTCCTGATGTCCTCTATCCCCTCTGGCTCCCTCTGCCTTCTCTTCCATGAGGTTCCATGAGCTCTGAGGGGAGGATTTGATGGAGACATCCCATTTAGGATTGAGGATTCCGTGGATTCCCATTCTCTGGGTAATGCCTGTATGTGAGTCTCCATATTTGTTGCCAAGGTGAAAGAGGAAGTTTTTCTAATAATGGTGGAACAAGGCACTGATCTATGAGTATAGCAGACTATCATAAGGAGTCATTTTATCAGTTTGTTGTTGGGTTTAGGTTTTTGGTTGGTTGGTTGGTTGGTTGGTTTGTTGGTTTGTTTTTGTTAGATCAGTATTATTTGGCTTTACCCTGGGTCCCTGGGTTATCTAGTCTCTGGTTCTTGGCAATCCAATCTATGCTGTATATAGGTTCTATCTCATGGAGTGGACCTTAGGTCCAATCAATTATTGATTGGTTATTCACACAATCTTTGTGCCACCCTTGACCTAGCAGGATACCATTGTAGATCAAAGGGTTTAGCGCTAGCTAGAACATAGGGGTGAGGTCTCTATGTAGGCATTAGCTCAACATTAGTTCAATGAGTTATTGAGGTGTAGCTTTGCTATTCTTAATGTACTTGCTTGTGATTCAAAGAGTTTACATGATATTTGCAAGTTAGGTGATCTTGAGATCGGGGCAGTGTGAGACAAGTATGTAGAGAACTATGCTCAAAGCTGCTCTTCCATATTACATTTCCATATCACTTCTATAATGAGTATCCTTTCAAAGGTACTGATGGGAGACAGTCTATTTTAGATAATACATGAGAGTATAGATATTGTTCATTTTCATTTATATTTAGCACAAAAAATAACTGTCAGAACATTTGACCCAAGCCCCATTCTTTATTCCAAAAGAAATATGTTTTAGAGAGAAAAACCAATTTTAAAATTTTGTGTTTGAAAAAGCAGAAATAGTCAAGTTTACATAAATTATCTGAATACCAGGTAGAATCCTATTAAACTTAGCCTTCTCTATGGTGTGAAAGGATATGTATCAAGCCAGTTAATTTTAAAGTTATTGGTAGTAATATGTACAAGTGGCTTAAAGAATTTTATTAAAAATATGGAAGATTGAAATCTGTAGAATTAAATTTTGCTTTGCTGAAAACAATTGTCATTACAGATATAGTTTGCAAGCTTGGTTTAAATATCTAATTAGAGGCTTAATTTTTAGATTGCCTTATATGTTCTGGATACCTGCCATTAAATTATTGCAAAAATGTAAACTTTATATATTAGACTCTATAAATAAAAGTGGCAGATATGGTATGTTTTATTCTGAAAATTAAGGCAGCGATTATAACTACATGTTGGAAGTAAGCTAAAGGGCAAACTGGCATTTCTCTCAGTGATAGCACTAATTTCTATGTTTTGTGTTTTAAAATACTTTAAATCAATTATACACACACACACACACACACACACACACACANATATATATATATATATATATATATATATATATATATATAATCTTTGTAATAATTTGTACCAAAAACCACAACATTTTTTCAAAATTCACATACATAGTTTCTCTGTTGGCACTGAAAATATACCAGTGTCAAGTAGTTGATAACTTTGGCTGATTTTTTTTACACATTTTTAAATAAACAATCATATGTTTACATATGTACATATAAGACAAGCAAGTTTAATAAAACGATAAGCAAAGGCCTTGACCTGCTTAAAGGAAAGTCATAGATTGACCAACTTTTCCATCACATCTTTCCTAGGGAAAGAAAATAAACTTCTTTACACTAAGGTTTCAGCATTGCTACAAATTATAGTTTATGTTCATTCATCTCATTATATTCACTACCCTTATTTCTAACCTAATTTAGACACATTTTCATTTGTGTTGTTAAAATAATGGGCTTAGCTTGACATTAATAGATGATAATACTTTGTTTTACAATAGTATGTCTTTATTTTCTGATTGGAATCAGGCGAGTGTACTGATAAACTTTGCAGTACGGAGAAACTGAAGACTCGAGTCTAATCTCACCATCTAAATCAGAAGACGCTTTCTGAGCATCCCCACAAAGTGCTTTTGTACAAATCTTTACCCCAAACAAGAATCGATTGTGGTTTATTTATATCTTTTTGTCTCTTTTAAATTGGAACTTTGGTTTCTTGATTCAGTTTTTTAATTCTTACTGTATTTTATATTTATAGGAACATACTACACAAATGGTAGTTATTGATATGATAAATATGACTTTATCCAAAGATTATCAACTTTTTGGCTTCATGTACCACTTTGTTGTATTTAGTAGAAACATTTAAATAAAGGAGATCTTTTTTACAGAAGATTACCTTGCAACACTGCTCTTAGTTAGGTCAGATCTCATTCAGTTTTAACTGGAGCAGAAGATGTGAGAGTTGCAGGGTCTTCAGTTGGGAACTAGGCAGAATTGGAAGCAACACTGCCTAGTTTTAAGCCTTGGGCCATTTTCTAAAGCAAGTGCTGTTTGTTACATGTTTAAGATTTCCCTAAACTTATGGTATCTTTTAAATACCAGTTCCAAGACTTGTAAATAGCAGAATGTATTCAGCTTAGATTCCAATATTACTGAATAAAGGGACTTTAAAGAGTAGTTATAAATAAGCAGCATCAAAGTATGTATCATAGTTAAGACTGCTGTTGTGATTTGAGGATAGGGAGAAAATGTTTCTTGAAATAACCTGTCATCTGTCTGTTTAAGAATAACTGACCTTTGGACTGATTGGAACTTTTAACAGAGAACACAATGGCCGAGCAGTGGTGGCACACGTCTTTAATCCCAGCACTTGGGAGGCAGAGCCAGGTGGATTTTTGAGTTCGAGGTCAGCCTGGTCTACAGAGTGAGTTCCAGGACAGCTAGGGATACACAGAGAAACCCTGTCTCAACCCCCCTATCCTATCCCCCCCCCCAAAAAAAAACAGAGAACACAGTGGAAGATGGTGATTTCAATTTAGTTGCTGAACTTAGTGGTCACCTTGTTGTATAGGAAATGCCCAGTGACCTAGAACTTAACCTTTCAAGCTGTTGGCATCACTTTCTGACCCAAAAAAAAGAAATCATCTTTATCTAACCAGTACCCCCAGATCTCATGTCTCTAGCTGCAAATGTAGCAGAAGATGGCCTACTCAGCCATCGCTGGGAAGAGAGTCCCCTTGGTCTTGCAAACTTTATGTGCCCCAGTACAGGGGAACACCAGGGCCAAGAAGTGGGAGTGGGTGGGTAGGGGAGCGGGGGGGGGGGCAGGGAGAAGGGTATAGGGGACTCTGGGGATAGCATTTGAAATGTAAATGAAATAAATACCTAATTTAAAAAAAGATTGTAAGAAATTTGTATTAGCTATTGGTTCCATCAGTAAGAAGAATATTACCATTTTGTGAACACATTAGAGGACCATATTGAAAATATATTACATATTTTATGAAATTTTCTCTGATTTTAAATTTGAACTTTTCTCTGTGTTTGTAGATCATTTTTTCTGATAGACTACTGGTCGTTTTTGGTTTTTCGAGACAGGGTTTCTCTGTGTAGCCCTGGCTGTCCTAGAACTCACTCTGTAGACCAGGCTGGCCTCGAACTCAGAAATCCACCTGGCTCTGCCTCCCAAGTGCTGGGATTAAAGGCGTGTGCCACCACCAACCAGCTACTACTGGTTCTTTGAAAGATCTAACTAAACATTAGCCTGTGTTAAAAGCAAAGGTGGTATTGCTCTCACTGACATAGTATCCTAAGGAGTCTGCTAGAGAAACTCACAAAAGCTGCCCTATGCTGATTCGTGTCTTAGGGGAATGTCACAGAATCTCCTTGCAGGAGCCTTATGGAAACCGTAGAGTAGTCAAGCTGCAGAGTTCCCACGGGGCCTTCTAATAGGGATGCAGGCAGGCAAGATGCAGTAAGTAAATGGACCCTTCCTTTCAAGAAGGAAACTGAACTCCTATTAAGTTGAGTAGAGAATGTTTCATGCTGGCTATCTTAGCTTTGGCAGAACAAACCCTTTATTCTGCCAAAGGGAATATGCCCTGTGGGCATGAGTCTGCAGGAATCCCTCTGTGGTACCTCTGATGGTGTTGAGAACTTGCAAACTCACTGCACAAGAAAAAGAGTCCTTGTTCAGTAGAGCCTTTCAAAGTCGATCCTTAAAGAGTTTAGCACTCAGACTTAATTTGTCTTTTTTAATTGTTTCCCTTTAATATCAGAACATAAAGCTAGTTCTTATTAAACAAAGCCTCACACTGGATGATGGTATATGTTCAGTGTTTTCTTCATGGAAGGAACTGCACCCACATGTCCCTAGTCAGTGAACTTCTCAAAGTCGCACATGCCTGTAGTCAAGCCGTGGGTTTTGCATGTGACATGCTTGCACACTTAAAGGCTGCAGTGTGACAGGCTCCTGCCGTGTGATAGGCTCAGTGTTTGGGCCGATGCCCTCTTAGCTTGCTCTCCCCAAACCATGTTTTTTACCTGGGAGTCTCTGTCTCTTTTTGTTAATGGGTTTAGAAATTAATTGCCTGGAATACTTTGTTGTTTGAGAAGTTTACATTTGAAAATAATACTTTAAATTTTATTAGATGATCATCTTATTGTGAATTTTAACCTAACTGTAGGTTAGTCATTGCTAAACCAACATTTTAAAAAAATGTTAGTAACCTACACAACTCAAGGCATTTTGGTTTCAAAAGAACAAGGTCTAAATTCTTGTCAAAGTCATTTCAAGTTTCCTTTTGATGTTGATGTGATTTTTGTAGCCTTGATTTTGTCCTAGTTTGGAGCTGTAAAATCTCCTTTTCATATATTCTCTCTCTCTCTCTCTCTCTCCCTCTCTCTCCCTCTCTCTCCTTTCTCTCTGTGCGTGTGCATTCACACATGCATGTATGCATTTTATCATCTTTGATCTTTCCTATAATAAACTGCATTTCCTCTCAGGTAAGAGCATATGAATATACATTATCATTTAAACAGAAATTACATAAAGAAGCTTAATTTAATGTAAAGGAGAAACACAGTATACAGTGCACTGTATTTCTGGGATTGCGGTGCAGAGCAGGCTACTCTCTGTGTGGTGATCCATTTACGACCACAGTGAAATAAGTGGGAGGGAGAGCCTTTCTTTAGGTGTTTTAAAACTTCCCAGTTCTGTTGTAGTGGGAAATAAATGAAATGTTTTATAGTCTTTAATGTTTAGCATTCTGAGGAAAATTCGCTGTGATGTATCTTTAATTATTGAATAAAACTCTTGAGAATTAAAAACTTAATTCATGAACATTCTGTAATAGTTTACTTCTATATTTTAATGAAGCTAATCATCTTATCCGTCTGTCTTAGATTTTACTATTTCTGCTGTTTATATTTTATGACAGACACTACAGGAAAAGAATAGATTTAAGAAGTTAAAGTATTTATTTTAAATTAAATCATAATTTGTGTGACTTAACATGTTTTTCAAAATAAATGTAACATAATTTTACCTAAAATTTTTGAAAGTTTGATAAGAAGTCTATACAAATTAGCCATTTTCAATTATTTTGGTCTTAAAAACATGAAGTTTTAACTATAAGCTTTCCTAAGCTTAGCATATTTTAGGCTACTTTATTAATTTAAGATTCTGTTGATGATTTGTATCACCACAGAAGAAGGGAACCTTTCTGTTTTTGATGACTTTAGCAGGACTCTGGAGTAGACTGCCAGTGTCCTACCTGGATTTCAGCATTCCTTGTCCTGTTGTCCTCTCTGCTATGCTCTGGCTGAATGCATTATCTGCTGTGGATAACTGTGACCCTCCTTCATCACAGTGGGTTGGCTGCTGTGGATAACTGCAGCCTTCCTCCTTCTCAGTGTTCCTGCTTCCAGGAAGCAGGGCCTGTCCCCCTTGTCTGTTGTCATAGAGAATCAAATGGTTGATACCTAAACCACACAAAGATCCAACAAAGAAAGAGAACTTCAGACCAATTTCCCTTAGGAATATCGATGCAAAAATACTCAATAAAATCCTCACAAACAGAATCCAAGAACACAGCAAAATGATCATCCATCATGACCAAGTAGGCTTCATCAAAGGGATGCAGGGATGGTTTAATATACTGAAATCCATCAATGTAATCCACTACATAAACAAACTCAAAGACAAAACCCACATGATCATCTCATTAGAAGCTGAGAAAGCATTTGACAAAATCCAACACCCCTTCATGATAAAAGTCTTGGAAAGATCAGGAATTCAAGGCCCCTACCTAAACATAATAAAAGCAATC
>NC_034592.1:319986-361279 GCF_900095145.1 Mus pahari | reverse complement strand
GAACTTTCGGGATAGCATTTGAAATGTAAATAAAGAAAATAATAATAATAATAAATTAAAATAAAGCATCCTGGGCAGAGGGCCTTAAGGCTGTTCTGTCCTGATAAAGCCTGGTTTTCTTTAGCAGGTAGTTGAGTCCACAACTCTAGCTACTTAATTGAAGGAAAAAGTTGTAGTCAATAGATTTTGTTACTGGAAATAGCTTTTATTTTATATAAATATTACTTACTTAAGGTATGACCATTACTAAATGTGCTTACTGAAATCTTAGTCTACAGTTTTGGTCTAGCCGTGACGTCTTTGACAATGTGCCTGCCAACTCTTGCTTTGTTTTTAATTTTTACTGAATTATCTATATATAATAGGGGAATTTGAAAGAGTATTTTCTAAATTACCCTAAAGACAGACCAAGTATAGGAGCAGTGTTGATATATTACAAAGTAGGTACCTAGAAGCATTGGGGATGAAGCATCTGGCCTGGCTAAAAAGATGATAGTTATACACATGGGCTACACATGTGGGTTACACATGTACAGTCATGGAGAGAGGGCTACTCATTACTCTTAGTGACATCAATGATTATAGTGCAGGAGTTTCTCATAGCCCTCAGACATTGTCTCCCATTGCTGTGTGCTTTTACTGTGCACGTGGAGCTTAGAGTTGTGTGGAAGAACAACCTCAAAGGCTTTTTCTATGCTGATGACTTGGGCTTTGCTCTTACAAAAGGAAAGGTGCCACATAGCATGGCTACTGTGGAGGTAGCCTGGGGATTTTGCATGTTTTTTGAAAATGAAAACTTAAAAAAAAAAAAAAAAAGATTACTACCTAGCTAGCTTTAAATGATACTATGTGTTTTGAGAACATTTAATGATCAATTAAAAAGTATTTCTTGATAGTTCCCAAATGATTTTGGTATAATTAACAAGACCAAGTCAGGATGAAGTAGATTATGAAGTGGCTTTAGACTTTACTTAAAATCAAAAGTCAGTTACATTTCTATTCTCTGGTCTGGAGGGATTCTGAATGGCAATGTAAAATGTCTGCAAGTTAAAATAGCACTTTTCTAGCTGTACTTGCTGCACTGGGTAACCTGCTTGAGGTTCTTTGATTACAACTACAGATTCTTCTTGATGTAGGAGAAAGGTGCGATGAGTAGATTTTAAAGACCTCCTCAGTTACCCTGCTGGTACCTAGCCAGCATGGGCCCGCTGTTTCAATACACATTAAGAAGAGGTAAAGTTACAACATTGTAAAAAGACTTGTGTGCAGTCGAATAATTATGCTGATAGTACACAGAATGCTGCATGAAACAGAGACATGATTCAGACTGCTGACTCTGGCATATTGGGTATGCCCTTTATAGCTCAGTTCCTGCTTCTCTGCCACAGAACAGCACAAGTTAACAGGAATGAGGCTGGATGGTCTTGAAGGCTGTGTGTGTTTTCCACCAGTCCCTGTTGACCTCTAAATGAGCTAAAGACAGATGACTCACCCTAAGAACGCCATGGCCAAAGCACTGATTGTTTCATGCGAATATACAGAGGTCATTTTAGAACAAAATAATTTTGATGGTAACTCTAACTGAACATATTTGACTCTTGTGTTTAAGATGTTTTCTTCCTAAGAGAATTTGAATTTCAGATGCTTTAACCTATTGAAGCTCTTACCTAGATGGTTAAAGTAGAGATGAAGAAAAGGCAAGTAACTCTAATAATGTGAGTGACTTAGAATTACATCATCAAGGTCTCTTCAGTTAGAACTCTGTGGTGAGTGGGAAATGGGAGGCTTAGTGGTGACTATTAGAACATCACATTATAAGGTAATTTTGTTAAGGTCACTATAATGAAAATGTTTTAAGTACTGTGACATGAAGTGCAAAGATTAAGTCTTTCTTTACTGACTAATAGATGAGCCAGGGTGAGGAAGAGCTAGTAGAGAAGTAGAAACTAAGGATGCATGTACTGGAAGACTGGGAATGTGCTAAATGTGAATGAAGTCTGAGAGATCTTACTGTCTTAGAAGTAGAAACTCTGAGGGAGAGAGTCCTCTTCACACTCACACAATTATTCATGAACGTTTTAGTTTATTTCCTTGATATAAAATATGAAATTTGAGGATTATGATGCCCTCACTGAAGTATTCTGCTTTAGGATTATAAAACACTCCAAATTAAGAAGGAGTTATATTTCTGGTTAAATTTGGTACACAGATACATTGAATATGTAGCCAGATTTGCCACATGGATCCTGCAGCCATGGCTTTTTGTACTAGGAACTTTGCTTCTCCCCAGCATCCTGACAGAACAATGTGGCCAGCAGAACCAAGAGAACAATGTGCTCTTTTGATCAAGTCTCGTATCTTGCTGGGTTAGCATGGAACATGCTTTTATCTTTTGTTGCTTGGAATTTAGATACAAGGCACCTTTAAGTTCTTTCTTGTGAGTATGTGTTTGAGACACTTCTACTGCTGGAGATGTTAACATAATCCTTGTTCCAGTGGAAATGGCAGTGTCCCTTCCCTCAACTTTACAAATGATAGTACATTTCCCAAAGTTCACTTAAGAATAGTAACATAACGCTTTGTTTTTATTATCAACCAACTCATTCCCCTAAATGGGGTAATTTGCTTATGTTCTTACACAGAATACTACTATAGTTCTTTATTACAAATTGTAAATGTATAGGTATAAATTTGTGGAATGTAAAGAAATATTTTAACTCATGGACTCACTGTGGAATAATGTAGATCAAGTAAGTTAGTGTCCATTACCTCCAACCCTTATGATATTTGGGGAGAATACTTAAGATTTACCATCTAAACAGCTTTGAGGTGTAGTCACCTACTGTCTGTTCTTCTCATAGTATGTACTAGAACTGAAAGGGAAAATCTTCCTTCAGTCCGATTCTTTATCCTTGGGTCTCATGTCTCCCTATTCCTCTTAAGCCCAATCTTCTGTAATCAACATTCTGATCTATGCTTCTGAATTCAGTTGTTTTAGAGTTTACATATTAGTGAGTAGAAGAGCTACTTACCCTTCTGTGCCTGGCTCTAGTGCAATAATTTCCAATTCTGTGGCTGGTAATGGAAATGACCATAGTTCTTTTTGTTAAGACTGAGGAACATTCCATTATATGCTGCTTTTCTTAAAATTCATTGATTTGTTATGAGACATTTGGCTTATTTCTATGACTTGACAGTACACCTGACTTCAAATCTTTAGGGTTATCCCAAAGGTTTGGGATTGCTGGATTTTACAGTAGTTCTTTCAGAGAATTTCCACACAGTTTCTCAAAACGGCTGGGCTGTTGTACATTAATTCCTAGCCACCATGGCAACAGCTATTTTTACTTTCTTGCTGACACTTGCCTTTTCTGACAATGACAAGGAAATTTCATATTTTTGCCATAACTTGCATTTCCCTGAGTTCCAATACTGAGCTTTTTTCGTTTGTTTTCAGTTAATTATGTGGCCTTTTGTGTGTCTTGAGAAATGTCTAGTCATGTACCTCCCCACTTTTTAAATTGGATTTTTGTTTTCTTAGGATTAAGTTTGGTCTCCTTATATATTTGAGACAGTAACTCTTTATGACGTGGCTTACAAATACGGGTTTTTAATTTGGCAGTTACTGGGATTTGGAGTGAGACCCTGTAAACACTGCCATGGCCAGTGTCACTTGGTTTTTCTCTATTGTGTTCTTCTGTGGTTTTATAGTTCTTTTTCTTACATTTAAGTTGTAATCCATTTTGAAATGATGTTCATATCTGATGTGAACTACGACTCCAATTCCGTTGTTTTTGATGTGAAATCCAGTCTTCTTACAATGTAAAGAGACCTCTCTCTGCCTATTAATCTATTTTTAAAAATCATTACTTTGTATGTATGTGCACACACAAGCACATACAGAAGTCAAAGAAGGACTTTCAGGAATTTTCCTTCCACTATATGATTAACAGCATTGAATTCAAGTTGTCAGCCTTGGCAGCAAGCACCTTCCTCATTGGGCCATCTTGATGGTGTTATTCAAGCTCCATTGCATGCCAAGATTAATTTCTGGGCTGTGCGTTCTGTACTGTTGGTCAGCATGCAACACAGCTTTATCAGCACACTCTTTATCAGCACCACACTCTTGTTCCCGTTCGTTCTTTGTGCTTGTCACTGCTTGCCTATTGAAGTCCTTTGGTGGCTCTTTTGTGGAAATTTTAAGATTCTTTTCTCTATTTCTATGAAAACAATATTAGAATTTTAGTAGATACTGCATTGAATCTACAAATCACTCTGGGCAGTATGAACATTTAAACAATGGTAATTCTTCTGCTCCATGGTTATAAGAGACCACAATGAATAATTACATACCAAAAAATAAATAACCTAAGAAAATTAATTTCCTTGACAAGTATAACTATCTAATTATATTCAAAAGTAATTTAAGAAAATCAGAGGGAGGAGTACTTTCAACCCTGGATCCTAAAGTAGACAGTGGCTACACAAGGAAAGTCAGGCAGGGTTGGTAACGCCTGTGATCACAGCACACAGGAGGCTTGGAGGAGGAGGGGGAGCAAGGGTTCCACACCAGGAAGACAAAATGGTAGGAAAGGAGGCAAGCCAGCATCCTTGATGGTCATAGATACAAAATTCCTCAGCAAATATGAGCACATGGAATTCAGCACCATATAAAACAGATACTATAAATGGAATTTTTAAGTGTTATTTAATAACTATTGTTATTAATATGACCCATCAAGCCCTCCCAATAATTGAAGCAGAGTCCTATGGAATTTTTAAAATCAGCTTTAGCACAATTACTGGGTGAATTTCCCTTAATCTATTTTTCTATTCATTACACTGTTAATTCTCTAGCTGCATTCCCCAAGTATTTGCCATTTGAGTTTTGCCTGGGTTATTTCTGCTCCACCAGTCTGTCCTTACTGGGCCTTTCACTGGGCCACGTGTTCCTGATCCATCACATCTAATGAGGACCTCCTGCTCTCTATCATATTTCTCCTTCTCCCCTTTTCCCTTTCTCCCCTTTTCCCTTTCTCCCCTTTCCCCTTTCCCCTTTCTCCCTTCTGCCTTTCTCCTCCTCCCCCCTCCTCCTCCTCTTCTTCCTCCTTTTAGTGGTCCCTTCATGCTACTCCCAGGCCAGGAACTTAAGTCCCGTCTACTATTCTCCACAGTAATTGGCTGTAGCTATTTTTATTTAACCAAGTAGCTTTAAATTGGGGAACAAAGTTTATACAACATCATTTGGTACTGGGGAACAAAGTTTATACAACATCATTTGGTACACATGAGGATCTGCTTGTCAGAGGCAACCAAATCTTGGGAGCCAATATTTAGCATTTGAGTACATAGCAGCACCAAACCAGCAAAATCATCCACATCCAGGATTGTGTTCCTGGCGTATGAGAATGTTCCAAGATATAACAATCAATAAATATGACACAGCACACCAAAAGAATGAAGGATACAAACTTTATGATTATCTTATTAAATGGGGGGGAGGGACAAAAGCATATGACAGAATGCAGTATGTTTAGATGATTAAAACGCCACCAAGATTTCTATAGAAGGCATTCACCTCAGCACAGTAAAGACCTTATGCAAGAAGCCTACAGATTCTCAACGGTGAAATACTGAAAGCTTTTCCTCTGAGCTCTGGAAGAGGACAAAAACTTCTACACTCAGTCCTTATGTTTGCCATAGTGTTGAATGTCCTTGCCAGAACAGTCAGGAGTAGAAGAAACAAACTCACCTGATGATGTTCCATAGGAAATGCTACAGCTTAGAAACACTGTTGAAGCAAGCAAAATGTAGTGAAGAGTGTGTCAACCTCCATTTATAATAGCTACACAAAAGTACCAAGGAATAATTAAAACAAGGACTTGAACAATCTACACTCTGAAAATGGCGAGCCATCAGTGACTAAAATGAAAGGAACATACACATGGGAAGACGCCTTTAGTCGTGAAATGGGAAAGGAAAGAAGCTTGTTTTTTAAACAAGAAAAGTCTGATTTTTTTCTTCCCTCCTGTCTTAGTCAGGGTTTCTATTCCTACACAAACATCATGACCAAGAAGCAAGTTGGGGAGGAAAGGGTTTATTTGGCTTACATTTCCATACTGCTGTTGATCACCAAAGGATGCAGGACTGGAACTCAAGCAGGTCAGAAAGCAGGAGCTGATGCAGAAGCCATGGAGGGATGTTCTTTACTGGCTTGCTTCCCCTGGCTTGCTCAGCCTGCTTTCTTATAGAATCCAAGACTACCAGCCCAGAGATGGTCCCACCCACAAGGGGCCTCTCCCCCTTGATCACTAATTAAGAAAATGCCCCACAGCTGGATCTCATGGGGGCATTTCACCAACTAAACCTCCTTTCTCTGTGATAACTCCAGCTGTGTCAAGTTGACACAAAGCTAGCCAGTACACCTTCTATAGTTTTAAGTGATGTTTAGAAATTCTATGAAATTTTTTTAAGTGCATCAAACTCATCTTCTCATCGCTAATTGATACTACAGAAGGATGATTGAACAGACAGATAGGAAAAATGAGTATCCATTTGCACACAGTTGAAACCTCTGCTCTCAAGCTGGCCAACATTGTACATGTTGTCATCCACTGGCTCCCACAGACCTACAGAAGAGGGCTGAGGAAGGGAGGGAGGGAGGGAGGGAGGGAGGGAGGGAGGGAGAGAGAGAGAGAAGGATGGATTATGAATAGTTAAAGGGGCTAATGTTTGTACTAGAATAAATGTAGAATATAGATAGCTAAGGAATAATACTATCTCCAATGTTAACAGTTGCTCCAAGACTCTTGAGAACTGGGAGACAATCCTAGCTTTAGCCCAGAAATACATTGAAGGCTATATTGGTGATGTGAGTTTTAAGAAGCATTGTTCAAGAAACTTATGTTCTTAGTAGAATGCTTACCTAGGGTAGGTGAAGTCCTGGATTCTATCTCCACATCTTATAACCTGGAGAGAAGTGCATATTTATTATTTCAACACTCGGTGTACAGGTGCCAGAAATCAGAAGTTCAAGTAATCTTTAGCTTCATAATGAGTTTATGGCCAACCTGCTATATGTGAGACTCTGTCCAAAAACAAAACAATGTTTGGAACAAGTAGGCAAACATGATTTACAGCTCTCTAGTGCCTACAAAAATTACAAATTATTCTTCCTATGATCCAGCAACCCACAGTAGATCTCTCCTACAAATACAGTTAAGCCTGCATAAGACTATTCCTTCACATTTCTTTGATGCATTGTTTATGATGGCAAAAGATTAGACAGAGCCCACGAATCCAGCAAGTAGGGAACTGAATCACGAGTTCAGAACAGCATTGAAAGTTAAACCAAAGACAACAGTACTGGGCATGTGCAGAGTAACACTGAGTATGTCGGCATGGTCTCTGGGGTGGAAGTATGAGGGATAACATAGGGCCTTTCACTCTTCTTTCACGGAGTACATAAAAGTACGGAAGTCTGGTGTGACTTCATTGCTTCGGTTCCCATTCCGGATTTTTCATAAGAACAGAACATGTCCTTCCATCCTGAGGAAGGTAGTCCAGGATCAGGTGAGACTTCTCACTGGTTCCTTTTGTCCTTCCCTTCATAAATGAGATATGGGTGAGCAAGGCTAGAAGTTAGAGTATCTATCTTTAAGATTTGTCCATATACATTTTAAATTTTAGCATTTATACCTCAAAGTTGTTATGTTTTGTTTTCTGTGTTTGATTTGGTTTGAGATGATCTTGCTGTGTAGCCCTAATTGAGGGTTTGAGACGGTGTGAAGGGATGCCTGTTCTCTGATGAGGTGTGTCTCACTGAACACAAATATAAGTGAAAGCTCAGACAGAGGCTACAACCAGTTGTCAACACAGGGCCCTCAATTCTGCTTCCTTGTCATCAGAAGTAGGATGTCGCAGAGACTTAGATATGTGTGATGAGGTTGTATAGAGAAGCAATAGCAACAGAGCACTGTGAGTCTCTGCTGCAGTTTTGATGAGCAGTGATGCCCACTGTGGTGAAGAAACTCAATCTATAAAGGATCTATAACCCTGCTATTATAACTCTTTGGAAGCTAAATTGGACATACAGACCGTGATGCATGGGTTACATTGCTCTTTCTAGTGTGGTAACTGGCATTACAGTCCTATGTATGATTGCACTTTAGTCTTTGCTATTAGAAAAATCTCATAGTTTTGAGTCCTTGAAAAGTAGATTGTTATCTTATATTTTCTGTCATTGGAAATTAGAGGATATTTTAAGCTATGTATTTCTTTACATAAACAGTAGTATATAATACACTTACAGGTCATGGGTTTTCTGAATATTGAATTTTATGTTAATTGCTTTTATAATGTTGGCATGAAATCCTTTTAGTTTTCTGTGGCTTAAGTCTCATTCCATCCTTGGGAAGTAAAATTGAGCACTGGAGAGAGTTGGTGATTTCTCTACCCACTCTCCTATGCTGCATTTATTCTGTCTACAAATGCCATCATTTCTCCACCCCACATGAGCGTTCACTGTTAATACCACAGTGTTGCATCTGGCTGACAGTATTCATTTTATTTTTAGGATATGGCTTTAGTTGCCCCTGAAGCGCCTTCGGAACAAGCCAGAAGAGTTTTCCAAACCTATGATCCAGAAGGTAAGCGTTCTGTCAATACATTGTGTATCTTTATGTTTGGAACATCGATACTGAGGTTGTATTCAAAAGATGAGTTGGATTATTAAATGGAAAATAGGTGGTAGTTCTTTAAAAAAAAAAAAAAGAAAGAAAAACTTAGGAGAAGCAGCAAAAACTAGGTATCAAAGAGAGCTCGCAGCAAAGCTAGCAGGCCGTGGCTCGCATCAAATCCCACCGCTGAGTGAGCGTGTTTCTTCGGGTCCTCACTTCCTACTTACACTACATGTCAGAGGTCAGCCTTCACTTATGTAGTAGCCTTTCTTAGTCCCTGGTCTTAATAAACATGGAATGACCAGATCAGGAGCTAGAGAGGTGCCTCAGCAGTTAGAGTATTGTGCTACTCTTATAGAAGATCCAAATGGGGTTCCTAGTACCCATAGGTAGGCTCACCTGTAAGTCCTGCTCCATGGCATCTGGTACTTATGGCCTACACACACACACACACACACACACACACACACACACACACACACACACACACACATACTCACACACACACACACACTAAAAAGTAATTGAACAAAGAACTTCATGTGAAAGAATATCATCCTGATCATTTACCTTCTGATCTCACATTTACTCTACCAAAGTGAGTTTTGAAAATTGCACATGTATATCATTTATATGTCCACTGAGGAGTTTTGATGTCCTTTTCTTTCTGTACTGAGTTAAACATTATGCAAAAACCCTGTATCTGCCTCCCTTAAAGTCAACTTATTTTGACATAAGTCATCACATTGAAACCAAAGTTGTCCGGTCAGGGGAGTCCTCTGAAGACCTCAGTTGTTCCTGTGTCCTCTGTCTTCAGCATTAAGGTCTTTACTTTTGACACCTGTCCTTCCTCTTAGCAAGGCTGCTTTCTAAGGGTTCTGCTGTCACTGCCTGGGCATGGAGCAGTATTGCTGATGAGTAACAGAAAAGGCTGAAAATGAAAATTCATTGCAGTACTAAGCCTAAAGGTTGCTTAGCCGGGAGCATTGATGAGAAAAGAATTACCTTCACTAAAATAAATCATTATAGGAAGCGGTATTATTCAAGGGTGAAGAACACATTTTGCTTGCTTACTTTTTATTTAATATTTTGGTTTATATAGCCTTGCTTTACTAACACACATACAAATTTGGAGATGAAAATCTTTTTCCTTAATACTTCCTCTAGTAGAAGCATGAATTATATTGTTTGAATTATATTACATTCCTCACCATGACAATAGAATAAATAAATGGGCTTGTACTGGCAGGCACTTTTTCTAGGACACCACATCTTATACTTGCTTTGTTTTATTTTTTTTAAGACTTACTTTTATTTTGTATATGTGTATGTGTATATGCCAAGCATGGGGGTTGGGTTATGCCACATGTATGTAGGTACTCTCTGAGGCCAGAGAGGGGGTCAGATACCCTGAAGCTAGAAATTAAAAGTGGTTGTGAGGCACCCAATGTGAATACCAGCATTTTCTGCAAAAGCAGCAAGTGTTCTTAACCACTGAGCTGTCTCAGCCCCTACGTATCCCATCTCATAAACATAATGGTGGCTGGTATTTGTGTGGAACATTGCAACTTAGAAAATGTTTTACCTCCATGAATATATTAAAGCCATGTCATGCTTTAATTTAATATTAAACTTTTAATTTAATATTTGTTTAACACTAATTAATTTTAATATCAAATTAATTAACTAGTTTGTTATTAATATTATTGCTATTAATAATTGATATTATCAGTTACTGGTGATTTAATATTAATTTAATAGTAAAGCCACCTGTATGTGACTGGTGATCTGGGTCAGTGTGGAAGTATTTGCTATGCTGACATAAGGAATTAAATTTAGCTTCTCAAAACCCACATAAAGGTACCCAGCCATGTTGATGTGTGCCTGTGATTTCACTGCTGAGGACACAGAGACAGGAAGAGCTCTGAACCTCACAGGCTGGCCAGCTAGCCAAGCTAAACCATGGAGCTCTGGGCTCAGTGAGAGACCTGCCTCAATAATGAGGTGGAGAGGGAGTAAGGAAAACACCCAACATCCGCCTCTCACCTACACACACATAAGTGCACACACACTCTTATGAATACACATAGACACCCACAGTGACGCACACACAATCTTTGCCATGAATCTATGAGATAGATACTATCACCTTTTTTCCCCAGTGTTGTTAAACTAACTTTGTATGTTTAACTTTCAAAGGTACATATGTATTTTTAAGATCCAAGAGTAGCTTCTAGATGTTCTAGACCAAGAAATCTCAACCCCTCCGAGATTACCAATGTCTGTGTTATGACTTAAGTCATAAAGATGCTCTGAACTTGTTGGCATTAGACTATTGCTAAGAATTTGGTATTGACTCTCCATTTGCTTGAGCAATTAGAATAATATGTATTTTAGATTCTTCAAAATTCTAGAAGCCTGCTACTTATTTTGATGTCAAACAAAGTTATGAGATCAAAGGTGTATTTTTAAATTGCTAATTTTTCATTTGGAATATTATCAAAATTTTAATCTTAGCAATGCCTTATTATACCACTTTAATTATTTGGCAGGGTTTCATGATTAAATCACAGATTTAAAAAAATGGCAATAATAAACAGCTGCTCAGAACATAGTCGGAACGGTTTATCAGGCAGCATACCCTTATGCACAAACTTTTAACCACATCCAGTTTTATCTGTTGATCATTTCATGGAGAAAAGTATTTGGATCTGGGTTTTGCTCTCAGGTAATTGCTATAATAGGAATTTTTCTTGAGTAGCAATGAAGTTAATAGAATGAAGATAGACTGACTGAAGTGTCCAGACAAAGGCAGAAGAGGCATTTTCTACTGTGCTTCCTAAGATGCTGAATGTCAAGTAGAGATCTGTGATGGCCAATAAGCAGGGGGCTTTTCCAGATTCTAGGTCTGCCTGTTGGTGGCCAAATAAAATCTGTTTCACATTTAGAGGCTCTGGGCTTTTAGCTCTGACTTAACTAAGCAAAATAATTTTTATCCATCTTTCCAATTCATCAAAGCAAGCTTATGGGCTTGAATGTCTTTGAAAGTGCTTTCAGACAAGTTATTTTATTCTTTAGACCTCAAGTTATTTGTAGCTGGACAAGTTGTAGTTACACTAACCCTTCACAGTAAAATCTATGCACTTTAAATTATCACAAATGATCTGGAGCCTTTGAAGCAAGGTCAGTCTGTCTTGAAAAGGGTGAATTCTGATAGTCCTGACCTGCCTAGGCATATAAAATGAGGCCTCCCAGGTGAGCAGCTGCTTCCTTTATTCTGTAGTTGGTTGTAGGACTTTTGGACACATTTTTTAGAAAAATTACCTAACCCTTGAATAAAAACATAATGTTGGCTGCTAATGGAAAGTAGAGGCAGTCTCCTGGAATGAGTGATTATGCCTTGTGTGTGGAAGGGAATAAGCCAGTGACAGTTCAGAATTGCTGTCATTTCTAACTGCCCTCCAGAGCCTTTGCTTGTGTCATGGTACTTCTCACATCAGCAGAGTTGGGGCCACTTTCTACGCTGTTTTGTGTATATACAGCCACCATTTTTGTTGTCAACACTTAACTTCTTCATAATTTCTCACATGTAAATATAACTTCCTGTCACGCCTCTAGGTCTCCCATGCGCTGTCTCCTTGCTCTCTCAAATTCTTGTCCTCTTTATTTATCAAATGTTACATATGTATGTGTATGTATTCCTTAATCATAAATACAACCTGCCTAGTCTGTATAATTAGTTATTTGTCTGTCTGTGACCTCATGGTTGACCATTTGTGGATACTGGATTGAAGGGCACTTCCCCAAAGAAGGCTGGGTCCCCCTTCTCAACACTCCTTATTGCCTGTAGTGCTTTGTCTAGGGTGGAGAACCTAAGAGTTCCTCTTTCCATGTTACTGTGCTTATTGTTATCTGTGTTCAGGGCTTGTTTAGACAGACATGCTGTTGAGACTTGATGGCTGTAGTTTCCCTGGCATTTCTAGGAAATGAATGCTCTCAGCAGGCCTTTGTTCCTTTGGCTCATACAGTCTTTCTGTCCCCTCTTGAACAATGTCCCCTGAGCCTTACATACAGTTGTTGTGTTGCAAATATATGTTTGGGAACTCTTATGTGTAATATGTTTAATTTCTTTTCCTGCTTAAACTCCTTTAATTTCTCTCTCTTGCCTTATTGCTTCAGATTGTACTTCGAGTACTATATTGAAAAGGAATGGAGATAGTGAATAGGCTTTTGTCTTGTTTCTGGTGTCACTGGGATTGCTGCCAGTTTTTGTCATCTTAGGATAAATTTAGCTATGGGTTTCTCATATATAACTTTTAGTATGTTGAGTGTCTTAGTTAAGGTTTTACTGCTGTGAACAGATACCCTGAGCAAGGCAACTCTTATAAGGACAGCATTTAATTGGGACTGGCTTACCTGTTCAGAGGTGTAGTCCATTATCATCAAGGCAGGAGCTGGCAGCATCCAGGCAGGCATGCTGTATGAGGAGCTGAGAGTTCTACACCTTTCTAGCTTTCCTCAGCTACCTTCTAGCTTTCCTCAGCTGGTATCCCATGGTATCCCATGGCTCTGACATCTTTTAAATTTTGGGGTCTCCAAGTGAACTTCAACTTCACAGCTTCTTGTTCCACACATGATCTTCTGGGCTCCTCGAAAGGGCTTGCATCATTTCTCCAGCTCTGCCCTCTTGTAGCACTCTAGGCTCTGGTTGACTCCACTCCAATGCTGCTGCTGTTCTTGGTGGTCATCCCATGGTTCTGGCATTTCTAATACACTGGGGTCTTCAGCTACAACTAGGCTTCACCAATAGGCTCTCTTCATGGAGCCAAACCTCAACTTCTTTGCATGAACCCTTCAATCCTGGCCCATCGTCTGCAACTGAGGCTGTACGTTCCTTCACCAATGACATTCCCTGGCCTCTCACAGTGTCAAGCCTCAGCTGCTCTCCACAACCCCTTCACACCTTCAAAACCAGTACCACTTAAATGATTCTTACACATTACCAAGTCGAGCTGCACCATGAGGTACAATCTTGGCAATCTCTGGAGCACAGCTTCTTAGTGCTCTCAGAAAACACTTTCCAGATTTCACATCAGTGATACTGGTCTCTTCTTAATCACAGCTAATTCTTTTCTCCAGCTAACCAGCATCAGCTATCCCAGGAATCGCTTCTATTCTTTACTCTACAGCTGGAGTCACATGGCCAAAGCTGCAGAGTTCTGCTGCTTGCCAGGGATGGAATATGTCCCCATATTATATTATGTTATGTTATATCACATCATATCATATCATATCATATCACATTATATTATCACCAGCTTTCTGTTTTCTATCTTCTACTCCCTAAGCTTGGCTGTCCTGGAACTTGCTCTGTAGATTGACCTTGAACTCAGATATCTGCATGCCTGTCTTCTAAGTGCTGGGATTAAAGGTGTGGTTTACCACACCTGGACTTAAGTTCTTTTTCTATTTAAAACTTGCTGTATCTTAGGCTGGCCTTGAACTCCGAGATCTCCTTGCCTCTGTCTTCTAGAATTAAAGGTGTGTAACACCTTGCCTGAGCCTAAGCTTTTCATGGCCACTGTTCCTCAAGATCCAGAAAAAAAAAAAGTCCAAGTGAAAACAATAACCAAATAATAATAATGCCTAACATGATATAACTATTCCTTGTTCAATGGCAAACACACAAACACTAAGCTAGGCTGGGTGGGATTACGCCCTAACTCTGTTTATCTCCTTGAATACAGGATTCAGCTCCATTTCACTTCTTGGTGCCTGTTTATTACTTGAACTATACATTTTATACTTTTCCTTTCTAAGCTTGCTATGCTTGTTCAAAATGTTCTTCCTGAGACTTAACCAGAGAACAAAGCCTCTGCTGGGCTTTCTTGAGACTTCCATTGTTAATGCAATTAATATGAATCTCTTTACCTTAGCCTCAGGTACACTCTTCAGACAGGGACAAAAAAGCAGCCACAGTCTTCACCAAAATATCTCAAAAACAGTCTCAGCCACATATTAAAATTCTTCTCTTAAACTTTTAGAGCCAGGCTTCCAGAGTTCTAATCACCCTCAGCAACAAAGTCGTCCATATTCCTACTAAGATACCCCATTAGACCCCATTTAAAGCAGTCCACTTAGTCCAAAGTCCCCCAATCCACATTCTTCCAAACAAAAGCATGGTCAGGCCTATCACAGCCACACCCCAGTCCCTGGTACCAACTTCTGTCTTAGTTAGGGTTTTACTGCTGTGAGCAGTCACCATGAGCAAGGACAGCATTTAACTGGGGCTGGCTTACAGGTTCAGAGGTTCAGTTCACTATCATCAAGGCAAGAGAATGGCAGTGTCCAGGCAGGCATGGTACAAGAAGAACTGAGAATTCTACATCTTTATCTGAAGACCACTAGAAGAAGACTGGCTTCCAGGCAGCTAGGCTAAGGGTCTTAAAGCCCATGCCCACAGTGACATACCTACTCCAACAAGGCCACACTATCAATAGTGCCACTCCCTGGGCTAAACATATTCAAACCACCATAGATGAGATATGTTTCCTCTAGTCCTGTTCTCTCTAGACTTTTATTATGAAAGCATATTGGATTTTTGTCAAACAGTTTTTCTGCATATATTGAGATGATCATATGATTTTTATCATTAATTTCACTTACATGACTTACTACATTTGCTGACTGCTTGTGTTAAACCATCCCTACATGTTCAGCATAATATGTCTGCACTTGGTTTGCCAGTATTTTATTAAGGATTTTTGAGTCTGTGTTTTCTGGGTATAATGGCTTATAGTTTTCTTTGTGTAGGTCTTTACCTAATTTTGGTTTTCAAGTGACAGTGACTTCACAGATGGAGTATAGGATGTTCCTGCTGTTCCTCCTTCCCCCCTCCCTTCCTCCCCCCACTCCATGTGTCTTTTTTTTTTTTTTCTATCTTTTTTATTTGTTTAGTAATTTAAGAAGGCTTGGTTGTAGATCTTTGACAGCCTTGTAGAATTATGTTGTGAATCCTTCATCCCTCTGGTCCTGCACTGTTTTCAGTCTGAAGGATTTTTGTTACTGTTTCTATCTCATAATTTGTTATGGATCTGTTTAGGTTGTTGATCTCCTTTCAGTTTAATTTTGGTAGTTTGGATGAATCTAGAAATTCTTTTTTTTTAAGATTTTTTCCAATATAGTATAGTTGTAATACAATATAATGTGGGCTTTTAAAGTATTCCCTTATGATCTGAATTTCTTTGGTGTTTATTGTAATGTTTCCCTATTCACATCTGAGTCTGATAATTTGGATCCGTCTTCCTTCCTTCCTTCCTTCCTTCCTCTCTTCCTTCCTTCCTTCCTTCCTTCTTTCCTTCCTTTTCTTTCTTTCAATGAGTTGAACCAAGGGTCTGTCTTGTTATCATCTCAGAGAACCAGTTTTTAGATTTGTTTTCTGTGTTTCTATTCCTATAATTTCTACAGATTTTTATTTTCTCTCATTGTTTACTGGTTTTGAGTTTCATTTGTTCTTGATTTTCAAATTTTTGAGACACATCACAAAGTTATTTGTTTGTACTCTGCTTTTTTTTTTTCATTTAGGCACTTGGGGCTATAAAGTTCACTCTTAAAACTGTCCTTACTATGTCTCGGAGGTTTTGTGTTTTCATGTCAGTCCAGGAGCATTTTTATTCCTACCTTGATTTCTCCTTTAACCCATTTATCATTCAGTAATCAGTTATATACACCAAGATTTTGTGTACTTATTAGAGATGTGCTTTCTATTTAAGTTTTGTTGCATTATGGCAAATTATTTCAACCTTTCTAAATTTAACATTTATGTCCCAGGTTGAGTTCTATTTTAGAGACGTGTCTAAGGGCTGCTAAATAGGATATGTATTGTTTGATCTTTGGGTGGAATATTCTGTAGGTATCTGTTAAGACCATTTGATGGATGGTATCATTTACTTATGATGTTTTTCTGTTTATTTTTTTTCCAGAAGACTAGTCTCTTGGAAAAAGTGGCTTGTTCAAACCACATATTAATGAATTGATGCTAATCTCTGTCTGCTATGGATGTAGTAGACTAGGACAGAGAACAGGATGTATGGGCCAGGTTGGGCCTGAAGGTGGGATTTTGCTTAGATAGAATGAAGTCAGATGAACTCTGTGTGTGCCAACACAGAATGTGAGTTCTGGTGTATGTCTTGAATGTGAAGGCATATCTGAGGTTGGGAGAGGTATATGGAGCAGACAGACCATCAGATGGAGTTCCTGACTAGACGCTGGTACAAGATGATAGGGTGTGGCTGGGCAGAGAGATTAGGTACAGAGAGCAAGGAGCCTGCAGACTGTAAGCAGGTGGCATGCTCCTATGTTGAGCATGGAGTTTGCCGACAGCACTTTTGCCTCCACTACATTTCAGCTTTAGCTTTTTTGTGAGGTGTGTTAGTGCTGTTTTGTCATGTTTAGTTGGAATGTTTTTTAACTGAATCTGTAGCTATTAGTTATTTTGAAGCCTATTTCAAGATTTTTTTTTCTTAGTTTTACACCATCAGTTATCTAAATAGAACTGGACCACTACATTTAGTAAACTGAAACTGTAACAAACAGAATTTGTGCTAGGAAGTAGTGACTCATGTCTTTAATCCCATCAGTCTGTAGGCAGAGATAGGCATGAGTTTGAGGCTAGCCAGGTCTACAGAACAAGTTCCAGAACAGCCAAGGATACACAGAGAAACTCTGTTTTAAAAAACAAACAAACAAACAAACAAACAAAAGAATTTGTTGTAAATAATTCTGTTCACTTGATTTCTTCATGACAATTTAAAGATTTAGCTAATTCCTGAGTAATGTTGTCGTTTTAAGTAGAAAGAGTTTTTACCCATTTGCAGGTTTGTCAAGCTCCTTTATTAAAAAATAGGTTAACATTAAAGTTTAATTGGAGTTCATAAATCGATTTTTTTTTCCTCCCTTGAAGATAAATCTTTGGCTATATGTCTAAGAAAATTCATCTGAGTAAGTACCTAGGAGCAATGTGCTTTACTGAAAAAAAAAAAAAAAAAAAAAAAAAAGTTCTTCAACTCTTTGTATGTCTATTAAGTCATCCACTCCTCCCCAGAACCTGATCAGAAATGTTCGTATTCCAACTTCTCTTTAATATGTTTTCCAGATAATGGATTCATAGCTGACTCCCTTCTAGAAGATGTCATGAAAGCCTTGGACCTTGTTTCAGATCCCGAGTAGTGAGTGCAACTGGAAGTGTTATTTTGATCTATCAAAAAAAGATTCTATCAAGTTGAAACATTATATACATTGTTACCCTATATGCTAAACCTATATAACAAAACAAAAATTTAGGGAAAAGGCCTAATCCACTCTGAGGACAGAAGTTAATATACCTATTATACATACTGTCAGAAGTTAATATACCTATTATACATACTGTTGCTTCTTGACTCTATGTTGGGTTGTCTTGCTTTTTAATATAAGTCTTTCAGTATAATTTGAATTTTTTCTACCTAAAAAGAGACTTTGTTTTTTGAGATTTTATATATATATATATATATATATATATATATATATATATATATATATATCAATTGAAAATAGTGACTTTGCCTTTGCCTCAGATCACAATCTAATGGCCTTCCTCAGACCCTCTGAATCCTTTGCATATCGCAGGCAGGTGATACCAGGTGATACCAAGGCTATGACCGTCATGCTCTAGCATCTCCTAGAGCAGAGGCCACATGTCACTGAACCTGGCTAGAGACCTCACACAGATGTAACCTTCATAAGACATATTTTAAAAGTTTTACCCCTGAACACATCGCTCAAGTTCCATTTCTAATAAAACAAACAAATAAAACCCCTTGAACTCACTTAATCCAAACAAGTAGAGGGAAGGGAGAGACAGACAGATACCCGCCGAGCTCTGAGATTGGTCTCCCAACAGAGACCTTCCCAGGAAGGGAATCCTTAAGCCCTTTTGTCTGGCTCCTCCTGTTCCAGTCCTTCTCCAGTTGTCTGTTGGTAAAGAGCTTGAGCCACAGACTCCCGTGAGCACTGGTGAAGTACCCTGGGCAAGTTGATCAACCACTATGACCCATAACTCCCAAATATGGCTCTTTGCTTGTTACATAGTAGGCTAAATTTAACTTGGCATTTAGAGTTTGAAATAGCTCTTGGGGAAAACCTCTACATAGACAGACAATTGATGGTTTCAGCCTTTGAACTTCACTCTCCATTTCCCTGCCTCCTAGAGCTGCTCATTCTCGACACTCTCCACCAGCCTCCATTACACCTGAATGGCAGGAGCTGGACCACAGGGCCATGACACTCACTGCAGTTTCAAGCTTTTATGTCTGTGTCCTTCAAGTTAGATTGTCCACGGATGTTAAGCATCTATCTCATCTAGTTCTTAAAGTAACATTTTGAAAGGCATGTTCTTCTTATCTGATCTACCATTGCCTCTTGGCTTGCTCCCATTCCTGGAGCCTAAAATAGTTTTTTGAGAAGTAAATGCTCTATTTGATTGTTGAATTCAGTACCTAGGGAACAAAGAGAATCTGTCTTTGGGAGGTTATACCCTGAGTTTATAAGTCTTGGTTTTTAAATTACTTTACCTAATAAGGAACAATATTCTAAAGTCATCGTCATAATTTAAATTTTAAATAGTAACAGATTACTCTGATTTAAAAATAGTCAAATTTTGGCAAATTAAGTGTCATTCCTGTGTATTTGTCATTAAAGTTCTAAAAAGAACAGTTCTTAGGGTTTTGGCATCCAAAAGTGTAGCACCAGAAATTTTATCATGAAAGAGCAAAATAGCTTTGTGGTGTTTTGTCTTCTTTGGTATTCACTGTTTTCCTCTTTCCTTTTTTCCCCTATAGTATAAATCTCATGAAGAATAAATTAGATCCAGAAGGACTAGGAATCATATTGTTGGGTCCATTTCTTCAAGAATTTTTTCCTGATCAGGTAACATATTCAACAGAATATATTGACTCGTTTGTTCTGCTGAGATGATCATCTGTGAACTGAACTTTTTTCCCTAAAGTGTAGATATGAGACTAAGAAAAAAAATCTATTATATAAAGGCCTTTCCATGCAGAGGTCAGGAAGATAGGAGCCCATATGCTGTGTAGTGCTGAGAAAACACACATGTCAGTACACTGATATAGTGCCTGGGGTGAGGTGGGTGTCTCAGTGGGTGCCAACACATTGATACAGTTCTCAGAGGGCAACTTTGTATTCTAATACAGTGCTGCAGTGCTCTGATGTGTATGTATCAGTACAGTGATAGAGCGTGAGTGTGTCAGCACAGTGTACAACACACAAAGTGATTCTGCACACACACACACACACACGTGTGTGTGTGTGTGTGTGTGTGTGTGTGTGTGTGTGTGTGTGTGTCTTAGCAACTTTCCCCTTTCATCGGGCATATGCTGTATAGTGGGTCTGTGTCCTGGTACAATTGTATAGACCTCAGAGTATGTATGTCAGTACAGTGATACATGTGTGGTATGTGTATTCATGTAGCCATACACTCCTCTAATTTGGAGGCTTTATGTCACTACAGTGCCACAATTCTCTGAGCGTATCAGTGTATCAGTACATTATTTAGTACTCAGAATTCTGATGGGTAGCATAGAAGGGTATAAGACTAAAAAAGAAGGGTCAAGCCAGATGTGCATGTAATAGAGACATCACATGGCTTCCTCTGAGCCCGCGCTCACAATCTCAGGGCCTGCCGGTTAGCATGCATCTTAGGACACTGCCAAAGAAGGGAAGGATAGGGGCTCCTAGTAATGAGCCTGAGTGCTGGAAGAAAAGGGTGAACAGAGTGGCTTTATTTGTAGTGGAGCAGCACCGACTCTTCTAAGGACAGTCTCCCATTGGGCTTTGATGCCTCAGTTAGCCAGCTCTGTTCTCAAACTCTTGGGTTGTGCCTGCGCTGGTGGCAAGCCACTTCTATATCATGCACAGGTCTTTGGTCTACATGAAACTTGTTTTACCACTGAGCTAGTCAGTGTAATATCATGGTCACATCATATCAGCCATTTAAATTGTTCCAATACAAAATGCCAATTTTGTGTAACTATGTAATTATTTAATTTTGATGTGCTTGCTAATTTGATATCTTGGGTACAAATCAGACTTGACCAGAGTAATTGGCATTGGTGGCATTTGGTCTTGTTTTAGTAGAGAACATAGGTCCCTGTTGGTTATTATGAATAATGGAAGTGAGTAGTACAATTCAGAAGCAACCAATACTATAACGGCATAGGGGACTGAGCTTTTCAAACTTCGGCAAATAATTTATGAAAAAACAAAAGACAAAACAAACATTTTTTTTTCTAACATTGAAAGGGCACTGTTAGATTATAATGTTTGGTGTATTCCCATTGGGCTTTCCTGAAAGTTCCTTTTTAGAGTCTAAAATACTTTAGATGTGTCAGTGGATGGTCAGTTATAGCATCATAAAGGTTTGGAGCAATATTTGAAGCTGTGGTTTTATCCCAAGAAGGCTGTTGCCAAGACATTATTGGAAATACTGAATGCTGTGTTTTAAATAGGAAACACGTCTATATTAGGGTGGGGTTGAAAACTGCTTGTGCAGTGTAAGACAGTTACAGGTTCTTTCGGCTGCATGTATGCTAATTATAAGATGATGATTAACATTAGTATGACGTATTAGCTCAAGGAATTGGTAGTTTTATGTTTTGTAAATGTTTTTGCATATACATTTCTTCTTTTTTCTTTGATAAAATGCTTTATTAGATATTTTCTGTATTTACATTTAGAATGTCATTCCCTTTCCTCATTTCCCCTCCGAAAATCCTCCTACCCCATCCCCCCTCCCCCTGCTCACTAATACACCCACTCCTGCTTCCCTGTCCTGGCATTCCCCTACACTGGGGCATCGATCCTTCACAGGACCAAGGGCCTCTCTTCCAATTGATGTCTCACAAGGCCATCCTCTGCAACATATGTGGTTGGAGCCTTGAGTCCTTCCATGTATACTCTTTGATTGGTGGTTTAGTCCCAGGGAGCTCCAGAGTTACTGGTTAGTTCATATTGTTGTTTCACTTGTGGGGCTGCAAAGCCCTTCAGCTCCCTGGTTACTTTCTCTAACTCTTTCGTTGGGGACCCTGTGCATTGTCCAATGGATGACTGTGAGCGTCCACTTTTGTATTTGTCAGTTCTTTGAGGATGCACATAATGAGTGTGGTCATATGTACCCCAGGGACGTGTACCCTTTTCATTTGATCTAGTAGCCCATTGACTCCAATGAGGGTAACTGCCTTTGTGGCAGTGTTCCTTGAGGTGGTAGAAGAATGTACTAGTTCCCTGCTGCTCCACAGGAAATGTCTCCCCATGGATCTAGTAAATCAGGAGCTTAGGGGACAGAGCATAGCAGTGTTGTAGCACAGCAATGTTGTACATGACTCTAATGGATTTCCACATTAGCACATTAGCACAGATACCTGCCTCACAGGAGACTTTCCCACGTCTACCTATTTCCAGCCTGTGGGAACTCAGACCCTTGTGTCACACTTGCCTTCCCACGTGAGCCACACCACTGGTGTCCTATCTGTACTCAGTGCACACCAGCACTGTCCCTCATGCAACCAGCATCCTTGGCCAGCATCCTGCCTAACAGATGAGCAGAAGGGCCACTCAGCAAACATGTTTGGGTAGTGAAGAGTGCATAAAGGAGATAACAGAAACAGATTAAAATGTCAACAAGGAAAAGAGTTAAGTCGGTCAGCTTTCCTAAGCGTGCTTCAGGTAGCTACAGTGGAGAGAAGCCAAGCCAGGTAGCTGGTTTACAATGAGAACAGCAGAAGCAGCTATCTTCATTAAGCATATCCTGTATGCCTTATAAATGGAGTACAATTAACCCCTCATTTTTGGTAGTGAAGATCAGAAAATTTATAAAAAGGTTTGATGTCATTCAGCTGGTGCCTGGCTGACCCGAGAGCCCATCACTTCTCCCTTCCCCTGGAAGGAAAAGTGCTTCCAGCAACTGCAGCCTTTGTGGTGTTTCCATATGCCACCTGATTGATTAGTTATTCCTCTAGTGAATACAAGCAGTACTCAAGGAAGGAAAATGTTTAATTTATAAGTTCAAATAAATTGTCAAAATCA
Organism: Mus pahari; assembly: GCF_900095145.1. NCBI lineage: Eukaryota > Metazoa > Chordata > Mammalia > Rodentia > Muridae > Mus > Mus pahari. The sequence continues at coordinate 338,462 of NC_034592.1, read as the reverse complement.
AGAACCAAGTCACTGTCGTCTGAGTAATCACAGTCATCATTAGCACAATTAGGGGACGTCACCTAAATGATGGAAGCTTAGATTTTAGCTGGGAAGTGTTACAAGTGAATGTGAAATGTAAAGTCTTCCAGAATAACAACCCAATGATTTAAAGTCACCATTCTCAAACTAATTGAGAAAGCTTTGACTTACAACTTCCAGAAGAATAAGATTACCAGCTTGTATGGTCAGGAAAAAAAAAAAACAACTTTACAGGAAAGATGTGGGACGGGTCTTAGAAAATACAAAAGGGGTATTTTAGAAAGAGATGTGTCATTCTTGTTTGAAGTGGAACTCAAAAGCTGCTCCCAGAGCCTGAACTCTAGAGGAAGCCCTAAACCCTTCCCAGAGCTCCCCACCTTCCTTGCTCTCTCAGCAATGCTGCATCCTCTTAACCCATCTTTTGCTAGGAGCTAAAGCAAGAGTTGCCAGCAGCTCACTTCCCACCAGGTAGAAAAGCTCTATAGAGGGACTGTGGCCCAGGTTGGTTCATATCCATCCTTTCGTATGTCAGGATGGCTAAGGAGACAGGCTGGAGAGCAGGAAATGGTCTACAGGAGATCAGCCAGGAGCCAGGCACTTTGGGTGGGAATAAAGTCTGGTTAGACATGATATGTTTTGGTTTCTGTGAAGTGATATTGTTTAATGGAAACTTCTGATTCACTTTTGTGGGCCAAATTGAAGCTATTGGTGAATGTGTGTTTGTGGTTTAAATAGAGGTGGTGTTGCTTTGTTCTCCACTGAGGAGCAAATGTTTTGCAGGATGCATTTTAGGAGAAACTTGTTAGGCGCTTGTCCTTTTTTTAATGTAATGCACACATCTACTTAAGAGACATGACCAAGTGTAAAAGAGCTCACACTGGTCAGGGCTTCCCTGTCCAGAGGCAGCCGCTCCCTCTCTCAGGTCTTCTGGCAGTAACTCTATACACGCTGTCTTTATCAAGTGAGTCCCCAATAACAAAGATTCATAGATTTTCATCTCTATATCCATTGCTCATTAGAAATTGCTTGATAAAAAGATATAACTTAAAGTTTTAATAGTCCTTTATTTATAATAGGGCTCCAGTGGTCCAGAATCTTTTACTGTCTACCACTACAATGGATTGAAGCAGTCAAATTATAATGAAAAGGTATGAGAATTCACATAGTAGTTTGTCTTCAGCTGGGTTGATGAACTAAGCGGGCATGACTGTGTCTGAGTCTCCTGCATTTGCTACTTCAGGACGACGTTCCAGGAGTCTCCCTGCTGCGACATGTGTGTAAGAACTGGCTGTATTCAGTTTGACTCAGCTGTAACCTGTATTCAAGCTCTGCATGGATCTATGGAGCATTTATTTCACTGTGACAAAATAACTATATGTTTACTCTGTGCAAAATGTTACTCTGGACTGTGGCTTTCTTTCCAAGTCAGCAGTTCTCGTTAATCCAAAGAAGGTTGTTATTTATCCATTTAAATGCAGAAGTAGATAACGCTGACTTGTTTCGATGCTGTTTTTGTTTTATTTACCAAATGGCTGTGTTGAGTGTTTACCTAGTCCTAAGTTGCACACCACCATCTGAGGTCAGTGTTGTCTGTATGTGGCTGCTTTGCAGAGGGCCCTCAGCACAGGGAAGCAGCTTGTCCAGGGCCAGGAAATGGCAGAGCTGGGATGGAGGCCTGTGGGATGGAGGCCAGAGCCTGTGCTTTTAGCCACTTTACTTTGTTCCTCTCCTTTCGAAGTCTTGGACCAAAGGGTAGATGCCTTGCGTCTGGCTGTACCAGCCTGGTTGTCTGAGCACTTCACTTTTTTGAATGAAATGCTGGTTTTTTGTGGCAAGTCTATTGTCTTTGCATTTATTCTGGAAAAAGCCACAGTCTTTTATTAGAAGGAGTTACGCCTTTTCAATTTGATCTCATGCTGTTTGGAGGATGGCAACAGAAACTAGATCATAATGTAAATTACATACTTTACTAAAACCAAACTAAAAGGCTAAATTTTACTTTTATTTTCATAATAAAATATAAATCAAAACCTTTCGTATTCCCAAAAATCATTTTCTGAGTTTATTGCCATCTGTAATATTGTACAATCAGTAAGAGCCCCTGGGTGCTGTTTCTTATTGTGTATTAATGAATGCTCGCCTAGTTGTTGAAGTTTGCCTAGCTTCGTCATCACGAAATGTTAATTCACTGCCGCGATCCCTGCAAGGTAGTCAAATATTATCCATATTTTACAGATGAGGCCTCTGAGACAGGGAGATTAAGTGACTCACCCAGAGTCACACAGCAAGTCATTGACAGAGCAGGGATTGGAACGGAGTTCCTGATTCCCAATCCTGTCCTTGGTCTGCTTGGCCACGCTAACTGTATATAGTAAGTCTTCAGATCATGCTTGTGACAAGCATCTGACATACTAACACAAGATCAGAAATCAAGACATATGGAAAATTAACATGGCATACTATGTAACAACCGTAAAAGCAACACATGCATCTCATTTATACAAAAGTATAAGGTCCTGAAGTTATGCAGGGGCTAGAAACAGGCCTGAGTGCTCAGTCAGGTCCCACTTAAGACAGCAAGCTTAACAAACAAACACACAAACACACAAAGAGGGGACTGCAAGCCCACTGTGGAGAGCACAGGCTAGATCCCACTACTTTGCAGAGGGGTTCCTGCTCTGATGCGGTGAGCAACTGGAGAACCAGACCCAGTCCGGACTTACAGCCCTTTAGACAACTCTTCAGAAAGTAGCACTTTTGTTCTGAGGTTGAAAACTGTGAGTTGTAATTTAATATGAAAAGTATATTTCACCTTAATGCCTTTGGACTTCCCTAAAAAAGAGCATTCTTTACCTATGGCAGCTGTGTTTTTAAGGGAACTCTTGCTAAAGGCTGGTAAGCTTGTTTCTTTTGGCTCCTTGGTCACATAGCTTATGGCTTTTATGTTAGACCAGAATTGCAATCATGTGTATCAGACACTGAGTGGGTAAAAATACTACACATACTCTGGAAGAGGGCAGTCCATAGCCACCCCTTTTAATTACATATTTAATATAAAATTAACATAAACTTACATGTTTAACATAACTTGAATCCTTGATAGTGAGTTAGGGTTCTACTGGTATGTCAAATAATTTCAAGTATTTTCTTTGAAAAAAATAATAAGCAAAACAATGTTTTCTGGTGTCTTCCCAACAAATTATATCAAATATGATTGTTTCCACAGGTTAGTTTACCCTGTCATCCTTCCATGACTCTTGTGTCTGTCCTCACATCTTTTGTGATTTTTTTTCTTCCATGATTTTCATACAATATAAAATATACTCAAGAACTGCATTTCAAAAGCCATTCATTCCAGAGACAGCAGATTCCATCAGCGTGCATGCATGTCACCTTCCAAACTGAAGTGCACAGAAGGGCAAGTCAGAGGGCATGGCTGCTCTCTGTGGAGTAACAGGAGCAACTGAGTGCCTTGGTCGTCCAGCCAGAGGAAACCCAGCATGCCATGTGGACAGCAGGGGAAGACACGCCCTGTTGACTATCATTTAAAGAATGATTTGTCATCTAAAAGTGTATGCTTATGATTCACCTTTTTTTTTTTTTTGTCTTGATCTGAAATTGTCAGTTTTGCCAGTTAACTAACAACTAAAATGTATGTCACCATCTTATTCACAAGTTTGTTTTGCAGATGCTCTATTTGGGTGTAATTCCTACGAAAAGAGTTAGATGTGAATCCCCACATAACTTGCTCTTAGAAATGCACTTGCCTGTGACGCTGTCAGTAGCCACGGAGACCTGGCTACGAACATTAACTGACCTCCTGGCTTTTCCTCTCGGCAGGTGATGTATGTGGAAGGGACTGCGGTGGTTATGGGTTTTGAAGACCCCATGCTACAGACAGACGACACTCCTATTAAACGCTGTCTGCAAACCAAATGGCCGTACATTGAGTTACTGTGGACCACAGACCGCTGTCCTTCGCTCAACTGAGTTGCCTGAGTATTTGTAAGGAAGATTGTCAAACTAGGTGTTGAAAGGGGGATTCATGACTGGCTACATAAAGCTAAACACTGGTATTGTTAATTAACTATAAATAACAATTAAAAACACATTTTCAGTGTTTAAGATATGTTTAAATTATTTGTTCTAAAGCTTTATGTTAAAGGTTATCCTATTTTACTCCTTTCTGTGAAATTTACTAACAAAAATTAAGCTTTAATTAAAGTTCATCACTTCTGCAGTCAGGGAACTGGTTGTTACCAGATTATAAACACAATATTATAGCATTTTTATAAATGGGATCAGTTATAAAAACCTGCCTGGAATATCATTTCATTCATTTCATTTTAGTGTATTATTTTAGCAGCCTCCATACCAAAATGCAGAAGTTAATTTTTGTTAATTTTGTTTTTCATCAGAAATACTAATGCCACAAATTATAGGCCCTGGCTATTTGGTAGCTAATTAACTATAGCATGTTTACCAAAAAATAAAATAAAATAAAATAAAATAAAAATAAAAATAAAAATAAAAAAAGGATACTATGTGGGAACTTCTATTTGTTCACAGGTGCACAGTAATGTTTTTTTTACAACGATAGGAGAAGAATCTTTTTGCTGGGTGGGCTAGTCATTATCACTTTCACTGTATTGCTAAATACACTCTCCTGCAAGCCAGCTTTCTTGTATATTTATAAGTGTGGTAATGCATGAGAACCTCTACTGTTATATTAGCATATTGCGTTATTTATTATGGCCCCAGCTAATACCATAAATAAAGACTTTTCTTTAACTACATCCTTGCACTTTTACATTAGTGACTCAATATCACCAAGTGCTCATAATGATTTCTGCTGTCAACTCTACAAACAAAATGTTCCTCCTGGAAGTCTCATTGATGCTGCATGAAATGATGCAGCATAATACTTTGTATGAATTTTACAAAGTGTCACTCAACACTTAGAATGAGGACTAAGGATGTAACTCAGTAGGTAGGGTGCCTATCACACATGAAGCCCTGTGTTCAGTCTTCAGTACAGTGTAAATTGGGCATGGTATTGCACACCTGTAACGTCCATCTGGAAGCTAAGCTGAGATGCCTCAAAGCCATGGCTGGAAGCATCTCTAGAGGTGTTGATGCAGTGATGGGTGTGACTGGGCCCTTAGCTCAGTCGCACTGCTGGAAGTATCTGCAGTAATTGTTTGTGTAGTCTCTATGTGTAAGTCACCAAAATGAAGGTATATTGGAAGAGAAAAAAAAACTAGAATAGAAAACTCTCCCCAAAAATTTTAGAAATTAAACCACACACACACACACACACACACACACACTTTTAAATAATCCAAAATCCAAAGAGGATTACAATGAATATTACATGAAACATTTAATAAATGATACTGGAAGAACAACAGAGCAAAAGTTACTTTATAACTAATGTCATGCTTAAAAGGAAGTATCAGTTTTCAATAAATATAGACAAGAAGAAAGTTTGCAATTGGAAACCTAAAGGAAATACCAGGAAGTAAAGCGATAAAATAGGCAAAGGTTGGATCTGGACTCTACTGCACACCTCACGTGAACTTTCAAGTCACGTGACCGTGGTCGCTCGTAAAGTAATTGAAGAAGTCATAGGGGTAAACCTTAGTGACCCTGGATTTGGTAAAAATGAAAAGGTATAATATTCATTATAATTTAAAATTTATCCAGATACTACCATCAAGACAGTGAAAAGATGATCCATAGAATGAGGGATGTATCTGAAAATCATAACTCAAATTTTATAGCATACACAGAGAAATGATAACTCGGGTGTTTTCAAATGGGTAGATGATTTGAAGAGATATTCTGCCAAAGATGATGTTCAAATGGCCAGTAAGCATGTAAGATTCTCACCTAAAGTAGGTATTAAAGGAATACATATCAAAACCAAGATACACTCAAAACCCATTGAGCAAGGTAAATCAGAAACCCAGACAATAACAACACTTGACAAAGGTGCAAAGGCACAAACCCTCATAGGCCTCTGGGGATCTAAATGATAAAGCCACCTTAGAGAAAAAACAGTTTTTGTCATTCCTCAAAAATCTTAAATACAGACAGCATATAACCCTGGGACCTCCTAGCTATACTATGCAATACATGTAAAACAAACTTGTGTCCTACATATATGTATGTTTATATATACACATGTGTATGTGTGTATATACAGTTTATCCACTCTTTGTATATGTCCTACACAAAAATATGTATGTATATAGATATATATTTGTATACATCTACATACACTTGTGAATATATACATATATGTAAACAGTAAACATATATGTAAATCAGTGCAAATAAAGAGTCCCTGCCAATCTTAAAGAAAGGGGCAGCCAAGTGAAAAAGTTGTGCAGAGACTTTAATCAACCCTGAACTGAACTCCTTTGAATCATGGTAGTCGAATCCTTGAGAACAGTTAACATTACCCATGCTGACTATACTGGCTAATTTTATGTCAACTTGACACAAGCTATAGTCATCAGAGAGGAAGGAACCTCAATTAAGAAAATGTCTCCATAGGATCATGCTGTAGACAAAGCCTGTAGGTCATTTTCTTAGTGATTGATGTAGGAGGGCCCAGTCCATTGTGGGTCATGCCAATCCTGTGCTGGTGGTCCTGGGTTCTATAAAAGAGCGAGCTGAGCAAGCCATGAGGAGCAAGCTAGTAAGCAGCACCCCTCCATCACATTAGCTCCTCTACATCAGCTCCTGCCTTTGGTTTCTGCCTTCACTGCTTTTGATAGTGTACTGTTATATGGACCTTGATTGAAATAAACCTTTCTCTCCCCAAATTGCTTCTGGTCATAGCATTTTATCACAGCAATAGTAACCCTAACTAACATACTGTCCAAGACACAAGGACTCTGTACAGTTCGTCACAATAAAGGCAGGGTTTGTCTCACCTCTGATTGCTTGCTCCCAGCACACCCATGAGCAGTTCACTTACTATAAGCCTCTTTTATATGTAAAATGGTTGAAAATAGCATTGCACCCAGTAGGTAAGTACCAAAAGAAGCCTTCTGGTGCTCATTAGAGCATGCCTGTCCCCCTGCTTGCCGCCTCCTCACTGGGGAAGCATGGAGCTTTGTATGTATACATGCAGCCACACACAAGGCACACCAGTCACACCAGCTCAAGGTCCAGGAAGAACCCAATAGCTTTTTTTCCCCTTATCTATTTTATCCTTTTATCCACATCAAAGTTCATAATGTAAAGTGTTATTTGACCGTGACTTGCTGACACTTAGGTATGCCCTAGCCTCTATCTCTATAAAGTGTAATGTACAAATTATAAGTACCATTTAATTGAAGAGAGAAATAGATAGAAGATAGATAGACAGACAGTCAGACAGACAGAGATATATAGTTGCAATTTGGGATGGTTCACCCTGTCAGTGACTGTATCTTTGAACAATTATCTAAGCAGGAAAAAGTTTCCACCAGAAATTTATCTCAGTATAAAATAAATGGGTTTTTCACTACACCCAAATCAGAACTAATACTTAAAATTCCCACTGAAGAATCTCACTGTGTCAAGGCAGTTTTACATTATGCAGTAGTGTTTTCCTTCCTGCCAATACCCTTTTTTTTTTGTCTTGTTTACACTAAACTGATGTTACAAATTAAAACTATTGACTAAGTCTAAACATAGTTTGAGTGGCAAAGCAAATGTGAGCAATTTCCAGCTGCCTTGTGAAATTAAAGCATTTTGCCTATAAATACACATACAATTTTAATGAGGGAAAATACTGTGTGAAAAACCACTGTGCTCTGGGGAAACTAAATAAAGTATATTTTTACTAATTCTTATATGGTTCCATTCACTGCTCACATTGTATTGTCCCACATGGTCGAGTCCCCAAATCCTGACCTCATCTCTTGTGCAATTACAGCTGAGAGTCAGGCTCTGAATCCACTGAAAGTGTAGGACCCTCAAGGAGGTCACCATTCATCAGCTGCATATCCTGGGACTATACACTTGTTTTCTGACCTGCCACCTCCATCCATAAAATGAATTATTCTGGCTCAAAGTAAATACTCAGTTAAGTATCACCTTGCATGGCAACCTATAACAATATTCTAGCCAAACAAAAACTATTTCTCAAAAAAAAAAATTCTCACTGAAACTGTGACATGGTGGGGGAGGGTGTACTCTGTAAAGGAGACCATATGTATTATGAAATAGACAATAATGTAATATTGAAAATAGTCAAGTCTAGAAGTGGACTTTGGCCTTACTGACTTAATCTCTGGTAAATTTGGAGTTTATCAGAAGCAAAAGCCAGATCCTACTTGCATTTATAGTCTGGTATTTTATGGGACAGAACTGGGACTCAGCGGTGGTGTCTTGAACTGAATACACACACACACACACACACACACACACACACACACACACACACACCACATCAGAGACTCTGATACAAGGCTATCCTTGATCCTTGGCTAGACCAACAAACAGTCCATGATAGTCAGGGGTAGGACAGGAGGGTGCCACCCTTCCTACAATCAAGACCCTATTACCTGTCTCCAGATGTTCCAGCAAGTTCAGCTCTGCTCCACAAGCTGTTCTCCCACCACTCCTTACCTCTCCTGCATTAGCAGAAGGTGGCCTAGTTGGCCATCGTTGGGAAGAGAGGACCCTAGGTCTTGCAAACTTTATATGCCCCAGTACAGGGGAATGCCAGGGCCAAGAAGTGGGAGTGAGTAGGTAGGGGAGCAGGGCAGGGCAAGGGTAGAGGGAACTTTCGGGAAAGCATTTGAAGTGTAAATAAAGAAACTATCTAATAAAAAATGTTGGAAAAAAAAAGTTGAAAAAAAAAAAGAAAATCATTAGGGCAGGCTATAGTGATACCTAAATGGTGGTGCTCTTGCCTGGCAAGCACAAGCCCTGGAATTCACCACTAGAATCCAGGTATCCACATCTTTCTGACCTATGGTTGGTAGCAAACCACAAAGCACTCATAATTTCCAACTGCAACTAACCTCCTTGCATTTCTTCTAGTCACCATGGGATTTTGAACCTCGAAGGCCTTTGTATCTGCTTTGCATGATAGTCTGCCTCACTCCCTGCTATGGGTTAGGTGTGACTTTTTCTTTTTCTTTTTTTCCTTGAATGTTTTATTTACAAGAAGTGTATTGGAATGCTATGTACAAAACATGCTCCATTTGACATCTGGAGGTTACAATTTTTTCCTATGTCCTAATATCCAGTATTTGCTGATAATATGGTATCAGTTGCCTGTTGGGTTCTGAATGCCTCACTTTGATTCCTTTTTTTTTTTCTTTTTTTTTTAATTTTTTATTATTATTTTCTTTATTTACATTTCAAATGCTATCCCGAAAGTTCCCTATACCCCCACCCCCACCCCTGCTCCTCTACCCACGCACTCCCACTACTTGGCCCAGGCCTTCCCTTGTGCTGGGTCATATAAAGTTTGCAAGACCAAGGGGCCTCTCTTTCCAGTGATGGCCGATTAGGCAACCTTCTGCTACATATGCAGCTAGAGACACAAGCTCAGGGGGTACTGGTTAGTTCATATTGTTGTTCCACCTACAGGGTAGCAGCCCCCTTCAGCTCCTTGGGTACTTTCTCTAGCTCCTCCACTGGGGACCCTGTGTTCCATCCAATAGCTGTCTGTGAGCATCCACTTCGGTGTTTGCCAGGCTCTGGCATAGCCTCACAAGAGGCCGCTATATCAGGGTCCCTTCAGCAGAATCTTGCTGGCATGTGCATTAGTATCTAGGTTTGGTGGCTGATGATGGGATGGATTCCCGGAGTGGGTAGTCTCTGGATAGTCCATCCTTTCATCTTAGCTCTAAATTTTGTCTCTGTACCTGTATCCTTTCATGAGTATTTTGTTCCTTACTCTAAGGAGGAGTGAAGTATCCACACGATGGTCATCCTTCTTGGTTTTCTTGTGTTTTGCAAGATGTATGTTGGGTATTCTAAGATTCTGGGCTAATATCCGCTTATCAGTGAGTGCATATCTAGTGACTTCTTTTGTGATTGGGTTACCTCACTAAGAATGATATCCTCCAGATACATCCATTTGCCCAAGAATTTCATAAATTCATTGTTTTTAATAGCTGAGTAGTATTCCATTGTGTAAATGTACCAGTTTCTGTATGCATTCCTCTATTGAGGGACATCTGGGTTCTTTCCAGCTTCTGGCTATTATAAATAAGGCTGCTATGAACATAGTGGAGCATGTGTCCTTATTACCAGTTGGAAGATCTTCTGGGTATATNCCCAGAAGAGGTATTGNTGGGTCCTCCGGTAGTACTATGTCCAATTTTCTGAGGAACCGCCAGACTGATTTCCAGAGTGGTTGTACAAGCTTGCAATCCCACCAGCAATGGAGAAGTGTTCCTATTTCTCCACATCCTCACCAGCATCTGCTGAGGTGTGACTTTTTCTGATTTGTGCATTGAAAGCTTGTTTCTCAACATGGTGATTGGGGGATGGAGAGGACCTTAAAATGTGTGACTTCGTAGAAGGTGATAAACGTCTTGGTCTGTCACTCTTGAAAGAACTTAAGGTAGTGCTTATGGTGTCTTGGTGACTTTTCAATGGCATTATAATACAGCAAGCCTGTCCCTCTACAAGCTGGTTCTCTATCTTGCCAGTGTGGTGCCTTTAAGCCTGATGTCACATTGTCTGGACCAGGTACAAGCTATTAATAGTGTCATGCCTTCAAACTGCCAGAACTGTGAATCATTTCATTCACCTTTAAAAGTCTCTTCAGAAAGTTCCAGTTAACCCTGCTTATCTAGCTGGTGGTGGATCCTGGTTGCTGTTTGGAAGTCCAGCTGAGATAGAATTATCAATTCTTCTCTATGTGGCTCTCTACCAGTGCCTGAATTTCCCCACTGGACAGGGGCTGGTTTCTAGAGAGCAGTGTTCTGGGGGGACAAAGTCCAAAGGATAAGAGTTAGGTAGCCTCCACCTGTATGTCATGGTTGTGTGGACTCATTTGGCTTGTGTTAAACACGGTGGCCAAGCTCTGAGTTCACACCTGAACTTGAGCAATAAGAAATGCAGCCAAGGTTATAGCCTCCCCAGAAAGCAACTGTACCAAGTACAAATTTGGCATCCCAAATCCCAAACACATCAACTTGTCTAAGTATGAATTAATCCACTTCAACAGCCTGTGAACAATGATTGATAAATGGAAATGACAGTTTCTTAAATTTCTTGTAGGAAATACACCAGATCAGAACTAAGTACCGTGTATGGGCACACATCATCATAAAAGCTGGAGTGGACACAGAAAGCCAAATGCAAGCTGCTCTATCACCTAACAGAAAACAGGAGACTTCTCAGAACATTTACAGCAAGCTGATAGGACCTGATGTCATTCTCCATGTCAGGGAACATCCCCCTCAGTCACTGAAATAGCCCACTACAGACAATTTAATGAACCTAGCACAATTCTTGATAGTTAAGACTAGATAGCATCTTCTGACCTCTTCATGTATGTGAAGTCTATGGGTATATCCAAATCAAGGGGTTTCCTTTATTGCGAGATAGACTCGCCAAACAGGAAGCTAACTAGTTCATTAACATTAACTGGCCAGTGACCTCCAAGGATCTGCTTTCTCTGCCTCCTAGAACTGGGATTAGAATCACACGTGCCATGCTTGGCTGTTGGACTAGGGATCTGAATGTGGATCCCCATGCATGCAAAGCAAGCCCTTTACTCAGTCATGTCCCCAGCCACCGAAATCTCTTAAAGATACTTCATATGAACTGAGTGGGGTGCAGATCTACAATCCCAGCACTTAAGGGACCAAGCCAGGTAGCCTGCAGAGAGTTTAGGGTACCCCACCACTGGGGTGGGAATAGGAGTCCTCACAAAAGTCTGTGCAATTATTCTTTCAGAATTAAATACCACCAAGTTACCAAGGACATATTTTGTACTAGTTTAAATTTGTGGTTTTTGGATGAAATTCAAGGACACTGGTTCTAGCAGCAAAATATTTACATAATACATATTAATTACCCAAAAAACTAATCACACCCCCTCTTGATGCCTCAAGATAAGCTATAGAGAGTGATGTTTGTTTTGGTTTTTGTTTGTTTTTGCATGTCTCTAAATCTTAGAAGTGTACCCTAAGTAGGGAAAAATGCAAATCAGTGCCTGATAACATATGTCATAATATTAAAGTATAGAAAGATGAAAAATAATGAGGAAGCCATGACTAGAAAAGGAGAATGGATAAAGCATAGGAAGGAAAGGTTCTCAGGACTTGGCTGAATATGGTGTTGGATATACACAAAGAAAATGAGATGGTCCTGAAGTTTTACTTCAGAGGGCTGAGGAAAAAAAAAAATAGAGCTCAAGAAAGAAAACAATCTAGAATGAAATGGAAGGAATGGGCTATTGGAAGGAAATGCACAGTTCCAAAATACTTAACCAATGGGAGTATTTGAGTTCCTATTATGTGGCAGGCACTGCACTGAGCTTTGAGGAGCCAGTTGCAAAGGGAGACCTCAAGGATGTTATACTCAGTTCCGAAGGGAGAAGTACAATCATAGAAACAAGAACATGCAAATACTATTGCAGAAGACAATGAAGACACTGGGTCCAGAATGCATGGAACCAACAGGGTGGCTGATCAACACGTTATCTTCATGAGGGTAGGTATCAAAGAAACACCTGAGACCAGAACAAAAAGAATGTGGTGCCTTAGGACTCAGCAAGTAAGGATGCTTGCTACATACAAAGCATGAATACCTGAGTTCAAGCCCCAATCCTACTTGGCAGAGAGAGAGAACTGACTCCCAAACGTCATCCTATGACCTCCACACACTCATCTACTCATCATGTCATGGCTATCACACACACATGCGCACACACACACACACACACACACACACATACACACACGTGAACATGTGCAGATAAATATGTGAAAAATTACGAAGAAAATTATTAAGACTAATCCAGCTTAGATAGTGTCTTGGGAGAAGGAGTTGCAGGTGTTAAAGACAACCAGAAAGGCCCTGAGGTAAGAGCCAGTTTAGTTGGTTTGAAAGCTGGAATGAGATATATGGGGGCAGAGGTTCATTTGGGGATTGTAGGAGGATCCGTTTACAGTCATGGCAACAAGTCTGCTTCATTCTTATACAGATAGCATGCCATTGGACGGTGTTATACAAAAATGTGTTAGGGTCTGATGAAAAACCACAGTAGTTTCTCCATGGGATCTGAACCATAAGAGAGCCGAGAGTCAGTGGGAGAAAATCAGGGGGTTCTCTTGGCAAGATATGGGTGTGGAGTGGGTACCAGCAGTAGAAGCATTAAGTTCTGTCCATTTCATGGACAGGCTTCAGTGCAAGAGGCCACAGCACCAACTTATGGATTCAAGTAGTGATCTGAGGTGGAGAATAATCATGAGGACTGGAACCTGGCAAGTCCAGAAAGAAAATTAAGAGATACTGCGAGAAGTGCAGACATACAAAGAGGATCTGACAGACCCAAGGAACAGCTAGCCTTTCAAGATGGGAATCCTCCCTAATCAACAGAAAGGTTAAAATGGGACACTGCAGTGCTTGGTTTGAATGAGAAAGTCCTCTATAGGCTCAGGTATATTGAACCAATATTGATATTTGTTATCAGGCCAGCTGGTGGCCCTGTTTGTAGAAGTAGTATGGTCTTGTTGGAGGGAAAAGTCTCACTAGGGACACGCTTGGAGTGTTAATATCCCAACCCCACTTCCAGTTCACTCTCTCCTTTTCCTGTTTCTGATTAACTGTGATCTCCAGACTTCCCACTCCAGCAGCCTGCTGTCATGCCCACTCCACCATCATGGACTGGAACTTTAAGCCCACACAACAATCCCTTCCTGCTATAAATTGCCCATAACGTATGTTTTATCACAGCAACAGAAATGCAACTAATACAGACATCCTAACTTTGAGATTTTTCCATGCTAAACTGGTGCTTGGAATACTCACACACTCTGAAAAGCTAACTGTGGAATGGAATAGCAGGTTGCACAGTGGAGAATGTTCTTTAGCAAGTAGCAAGATAGAGCAGAGCCAGAGGGACTCTGCAGAGAGAAACAGCTGACATGGAGAGATTCTGTATAAAGACAGACGCCGTGTGCTGAAGAGCGTCTAACAACAGACTCTGTGGGTTTATCTAAGCTGGGACCCAAGAAAGTTTCTGAAAACCAAGAGGGCATCCCCAAGGGCCTCTGAGATGAAGATGGGGAAAAATTAACTTCTAGGAATTCCTGGAAAGCTCTGAAAATTGAACCAAATAACAAGGAGAGAATATTCCTTAGCACTTACTCCCTGCAGACCCAAGTCATCCTCTATACTCTATGTGTGCTCTATACCCTTCACACATGGAGTTATTTTTCTTTAACGAGGTTCCACCAAACACCATTGGAATGGATAAAATACAAACCCCTGACACCACCAATCATCTCCAGGGTGTGGGGCACAGAAACCCATAGTTAATGCTGATAGAACTGCAAATGTTGCAACCATTTTGGAAGAAAAAATGACTGTTCCTTTTCAAGTTAAATCTAGAATGACTGCATGACCCAGCAATCACAGGTCTTAGCATTATTATGTGTCTTCAGAAAACCCACAGAGGATGGTTTTAAGCAAGTTCACTCATGATTATCAAAACCTAGATACAATCATGATGCCTTCAAGAGACAAGTACATGAACCGATACATCCAGTTAGTGGAATATTCTACTTTTTAAAAAATCAAGGGTGGTTTAGTCCAAGTCTGGCTAGTTAATATTGTTGTTTTTCCTATGGGATTGCAAATGCATTCAGCTCCTTCAGTCCTTGCCCTAAACCACCAACCAAAGAGTACATATGGAGGGACCCATGGCTCCCGCTGGATATGTAGCAGAAGGTTTCCTTATCCTGCATCACTGGGAGTGGGGGAGCCCCTCAATCCTGTGGAGGCTTTATGAACCAGGTGTCTTACTCAGGGTTTCTATTCCAGCACAAACATCATGACCAAGAAGCAGTTGGGGAGGAAAGGGTTTATCAGCTTACATGTCCACATTGCAGTTTATCACTGAAAGAAGTCAGGACTAGAACTCAAGCAGGTCAGGGAGCAGGAACTGATGCAGAGGCCATGGAGGGATGTTCTTTGCTGGCTTGCTTCCCCTGGCTTGCTCAGCCTGCTCTCTTATAGAACCCAAGACTACCAGCCCAGAGATGGCACCACCCACAAGGGGCCCTCCCCTCTTGATCACTAATTGAGAAAATGCCTTACAGCTGGATTTCATGAAGGCATTTCCCCAACTGAAGCTCCTTTCTCTGTGATAACTCTAGCCTGTGTCAAGTTGACACAAAACTAGCCAGTACGCCAGGGTAGGGGAATGCTAAGGAGCTGAGGCAGGAGTAGGTGGGCAGGTAGGGGAGCACCCTCATAGAGGCGGCGGGGAGGGGAGGGGAAACTAGGAATGGGAATAACATTTGAAATGTAAATAAATAAAATAACCAATAAAAAATGAAAAAATATCAACTAAGGGACTAGAGAAATGGCTCTGCAGTCAAGAACTCTGGAATCATGAGAGCCAGATCCCAGTACCCATTTAACAAGCCAGACATACCTGAAAAGGCCAGTAGCCTCAGCTCTCAGGGGGTAGGCACAGAAGTGTTGCTGAGATTTGCTGGCCTCCAGGTGAAGGAGTGAATCCTCACATACAGGGAGAGATCCTGGCTCAAAGTAACCAACAGTCACAGAGCAGGATTCCCAAGACCTTTTCTGGTCTCCATATATACATAGGCACATAACACCACACACACACACACACACACACACACACACACACACACTTACATTCTCTACACATATAGACACGCATATATACATGCAAACTAAAAAGAAATAAATAAAATGAAATAGCAATCAAGCCATGAAAAGATGTGGTGGAAAAAAGGGGGAGGAGCTGGAGAGATGGCTCAGAGGTTAAGAGCACTGACTGCTCTTCTAGAGGTCCTGAGTTCAATTCCCAGCAACCACATGGTGGCTCACAACCATCTGTAATGGGATCCTATGTACTCTTCTGGTGTGTCTGAAGACAGCTATAGTGTACTCATATAAATACAAATAAATAAATCTTAAAAAAAAAAAAAAGATGAGTTGGAAACCTAAATGAATATCATCAAGGGAAAGAAGCCAGACAATGTGATTACAACTACATGACATTCTCGAAAAGACAAAAAGTATGAAATAAATAAACAAAGACAAAAACTCCAGAGACAGAGAAAAACTCAGTGGTTGTCAGGGTTGGGAGATGGGAGTGCTGGATGAGTTTACAGGAGATCACTGTGATGTAGTGAAAACTGTCCTATATGAGAGTCCGTGATAGAGGGAGATCACTGAGGCGTAGTGAAAACGATTCTATATGAAAGTACCGTGATACACGGGTACACATGTTCCTATGAAGTGTTCACTATGACGAATGTATGTCCAACTGTAACGTGGCCTCTGGGCAGTGAGCAGGCATCACACACACGCCACGGTCATGATGCACGTGCTCTCCTGTCCAGGCATGTCTCTAGCTGGAGAGGCTGCTTGAATCTCACACTTCCCAGCAGACATCATTGTCTCAGAAACAAGGCAGCAGCCCCGTCTTCACTGTCTCACCCCCCATCTTATCAGCTCCTCACTATGACTTTGTAAACCACCTTAGTCCCCACTCAGTCCCTGGGGTTCATCCTTAATATGGAGGTTAATGACTCTATTCAAATGTACAGCACATCTCACTTATAATCTTCACAAAGTTCTCCATCCATCTCCTTCAGGGTAAAAGAATGCCCTTCCTTGGTCAAAATGACCCCACACTGTCACCCACTCCTTGGCCCCTCTTATCAGTTTCAGTCCTTGACTCACACAGGAAGTATAAAAACAAAAAAAGACCTGGTTACCCGAAACGGTCAGGCTACCATCTTGGTGTCCGTGCTGACTTACGGCTTGATGGCTACTTCTGTTCTAGAAGGTAGGCCTTGTGAGACAGGGCGTGAGTTCTCAGTACCTGTTATCTGACATTGAAACATTTGAAATCTAGCCAACAAATTACAAATGCACTCAGAGGAAAAAAATCTCCTAACTGTGAAGGAGAACCAGGAAAAGAAGCTGGAACTCGAGATGTTGAGGCTGCTGCCATTTTTTCTAGTCCCCTTTTGCCACAAACCTTGAAAATAAATGGCACCCACCACCATTTTACTGATTAAGAAAGTTCCTGCCCCTTCTGATTACTGTTCACTGCATGACCAACCTGATGGGGATCTGTATTTTTTATTTACATTTGACTTTTAAAGTTCACTTGCTTAATGCAATCTTTATGAACCAAATTAATTTGTTAGCATGCATGGAGTTGATTATAAAGCCCAGCAAAGGCTGAATAGAGCAAGGGCTCTGTCATTCAATGGGCTATTTCGGGTGCCTTTGCTTGTTCACTAAGACCCAGCATCTGAAAGGAGAAACATAAACCCTGTTCTCTCAGGGACTTGTTGGCAAAACTGTAGCTGTGTCTATCAAAGCTCAATAAACTCTTCAGACAATTATCACCAGTTTACAGCCAAAGCAAGCTGCAAACAGGCTTTTAGTAAGCCATCAGATTGCTACCAGGAAGATGTCATCAGCAAAATGAGAGCCGGAAATGTCTTCCAAAATGAGAGGAAAATGTCTTTCCTCACAGTGCCTTAATAAAAATATGAAACGGTTAGGCTACATTTCCTAAGCGGATTAACCACCTAAAGGATTTTTTGCAGTGTCACTAAACAAAATACACACACACACACACACACACACACACACACACCCCACTGATATGTTTTCATCTTTAACTACTAGACATATTTTCAAAACTCATCATAGAATATTCCACTAAGTAATGCTAGTAGACTTTATGATGCCTTTCAAATGTCAGTGATCTCATTTCTACAATCTCACCGCCTTCCTTCAAACTTCAGCATTTATCTAGAAAACAGAAGGAACCCTCCAGGGGTAGGGTGGGGGCATGCTCAGACCCTTCAACATAAAAGAACAATGAACGTTTGGCTTCCATGTTGAGCTGTGTAGCAACAGACAGAAGGGTGAAGGCTAAAGCAGTCTGTTACCTCTATTAAAAACTTCACAAGGTTAAATCCCATTGTAGTTTCACACTTGTTTCTATGGGAGAGGGAAAACAATAATAGATGTCTCCCCCTCCACTAACCAGCCACGTGGAGGACATCACTTTTGCCTGCATCAGTATCTATAGGACCAGGTGTTGTGTTTATATAAAGATAAAGAGAGAAGGAATAGTTTTTGGTGGAGGTGTGGTAAGGTATGGGGAAGGGGGTGCCTTGGTGGGCCCATTTGAGAGATGGGGAGGGAGGGCAGGAGAGGGCAGGGAAGGGAGGGGAAGGGCAGGGAAGGGAGGG
>NC_034592.1:317479-319752 GCF_900095145.1 Mus pahari | reverse complement strand
GGTAATTTTGGGGTGGAGCTTAGACAAAATGCTAACACCATCTTTGCTCTTCCTTTACCTAAGTCAGTACTAAAATTAATTAGCACTCCATCTGTCCATCCTGTCCACATCCTAAACCCCAATAATTAGGGTTGTATAGTACAGTTCCAGAAACAGAAAGCAATGGTGCAGAATGGGGTCTAGGAATGGGACCACACACAAGTTTATACATGTGTATCCAGTTGTATTTCTTCACATGGATTCCACATCCGAAGGAGAAGGATGATTTGTTTTTTCACTGTATCCATAGGAGAAGAATATACCATTAGACCCCTGTCTTATGCAATGTACCAAAAGGCATCCCAAGTGGACTCAACACAGTAACAGTACTGCTAAAAGTTCTAAGAGACTTTCTGTATGACCTTGGAGGAGACTGAATTTCCAAACATTTTATAAGTAGGGAAATGATAGGACTGTTGTATAAAAACTTTCATATTTGCCATACAGAAAAAAAATCACAAAAATTTAATAGGAAATGACAAACTAGGAAAAAATATATAACAGTGTTGTCTTAGTTAGTGTTTCATTGCTGTGAAGAGATACCATGACCAAGGCAACTCTTATAAAGGACAACGTTTAACTGGAGCTGGCTTACAGGTTCAGAGGTTCAGTCCATTATCATCATTATCATCATGGCAGGAGCATGGCAGCTCACAGGCAGACAAGGTGCCGGAGGAACCTGAGAGTGCTACATCTTGTTCCAAAGCCAGCCAGAAAGATACTGTTTTCTAGGCAGCTACAAGGAGGGTCCCAGTGCTCACCCCCACAGTGACACATTTTCTCCAACAAGGCCACGCCCACTTCACCAAGACCACACCTGATACTGCTACTCCCTGGACCTAGTCTCACCCCGGTATGGCTGCATGTGTCTATGACTCCAGCAATGATAAACAGACAGTTAAACTACTAAACTAGCCAAAAGACTGGGATTTCAGGTTAAATGAAAGACCCTGACTCCAGGCAACCCAGTGAAGGGTGACTGAAAAGACAGATATCTTGTTCTAGGCTCTTTCTGTGCATGCATGGGCACACGCACAAAAGCCACACATACAAAAACATAAAAATAGGGAAGAAAGGAATGATCAAAACTATTCCTGTGTAGGTATGCATGAGTCCACCTATGCAAAACCAATACTCAGTTTGCTCAGGACTATCCAATGTGCAACTAAAGCTCAACATCCCAGGAAATGCTCTGACCTGGGCAAGCTGGAACATTTGGTCAGTTTAATGCACACGTCTATGAATGCATGGATTTGCAGGCTGTGTATCACCTCCTTCACAGTAATGAGTTCTGGGAATGAAGGGTTTGTTTGTTTGTTTCCTTTACTCTTGGCTCTATATTCTAGATATTCCACAAATAGACATATTCCTTTTATGAGAACACACTTATTTATTCCACTTTGAATCCTTTAAATACATATAGGTCTAGGATATTATTCTATGTGGAAGTTTTTTCAAAATACAGACTGGGTCAAATATTAGAAATTCACATAATACAAGGAAATCTTCTGGCTCTCAGACTGGTGGTAAAAGTTGCCAAATGTTTAAAATGCTGCCTGGGCCCGTTTCTATGATTTGACTATCAGTCTGGAAGACTCACGTGGTTTAATAATACATTATACATTATATAGTTTATAATATATACATTATATACATTATATAGTTATATTGTTGTGCGAAACCTTTAGTGCTTTCCAGAAAAACGGAAGGCTGTCTGTGTATCTGGTTCACTTAATAACTACATTTACTGTGTCATGGTATCAAGCTGTGACTTAGGCATTCAGACCTTGTCAGTTGGATGTCAAGACTGTGTGCTGAAGTTGCCAACAAAATGTTAACTCAATAAATAAATGTAAATTTATTGAGCTAAGACTTTCCTTTTGCATCTGTTAAGGACGCATTCAAGTTCCTTAACATCTATTCAATCATTTCAGCTTCAGCGGGGTGGAATTACTACTTGATCATGGGTTTATAAACCCATGTTTTGTTTTGTTTTTAAAATTTTTTTAAAGTTTTAATTTTTGACAGTTTCATATTTGTATATAATGAATTTTGGTCTAGGTTACTCTCCATTAAATTTTAACTTTACTTACTATTTGAGTGATCCTAACTTAAACATATACATAGAAGGAGTGTGTAGGTATGAGAGAGAAAGAGAGACAGAGACACACACACAGAGACAGAAAAACAGAGAGAGAGACAGAGAGAGAGACAGAGAGAGAGACAGAGAAAGA
>NC_034592.1:312143-317015 GCF_900095145.1 Mus pahari | reverse complement strand
AGAGAGAGAGAGAGAGAGAGAGAGAGAGAGAGAGAGAGAGAGAGAGAGAGAGAGAGAGAGCGCTCAGCTGGCCAGGGCCCCATGAGAACTCAGATGTTCAGTGCTACCCAGAAATCTAGATGTTCTGATTTAAAGAGCTCACCTATATTAGAAGAACAAAACAGCCATGTAGCCACAGTTTCAAAGGCATCTGAATGTAGGCTCCTGTTCCATTCTTTACACATTATCGCCCAGGCCCTAGAGAATGGCCTGCCTTTATCGCTGTTAGGGTTTCATTAGGCAGCCCAAATCACACACCAGGGATTGCTTTACTACTATATAAACTCCTCCCTGCCCTTGCTGGAGACAAAGGGTTTGTTTCTTCAGCAATTGAGGCTAATCAAAAGCAAATTGAGCTTTGGGTTCTGCTGCTTTCAAAAACAAAACAAAAGCCAGCAGCACCCAAGGGAATACCCTCTCCCTTTTCCTCTAGTGTGTCTCTCGGGTTGCCCTCCCCCCTCACTCTTTTTTCCAACGTCCCGTTCTTTCCCCCCACATCTGCAAACTGAAAGAGAATGCCACAGGTAGGCACTCTCTTCAAAGGACTCAAGATAAGCTTACTTTCCATCTATTCGTCCAATTCTAGAATCGAAATGAGATGTTTATGGAATTTCGCCATACAAAGAATACAGCCTCATAGCTCCAGTGGTGTCGCAGAAAGAGCTTCATGAACACTCTCGAAGCTACTCAGAGACAAAGCTGTTCTACCAAATGGTGGTGGTGGTATGGGGTTGGGGGGTAGGGGGTGGAAGTGGGGTATGGGGAGTGGGAGCTGGGAGTGGGGCAGTCTGAGAGGAAATCACCAGACAACCTGTACCACAGTTATGCTTAGAAACGCAAGGCTAGGTCACTCTTAAGCCAGAGAACAAGAGCAGCCCACCTGCTGTTAAAAGGACACTATCAATGCAGTTCATTAACTCAGAACTATCTTCCACGCCTAGATCTCCCTGAGGGTCGGAAGTGGTGCGGATGGATATTCTTTGGGGCTTCCGGTTACCTCATCTTTATTCCCCCCCTTCCTTCCAGTCTATTACCTAAGCCTAGGAATTTACTTTCCACCAAGTCTCATGGCTGTCAGACCTCAGGGCCTCCTGCCATGAGCTCTTCCTACCTTCCTGCTCTGCCACCTCCTAAGCTACTTTACTCTGAAGCTATTCAGATCCCACACTGGGCCCTCACACGCGATCACAGGCTCTAAAGTAAAACGTATTTATTATTTTCATCAAATTGGGGAATCTTGTTTATTTAAGATGGGGTCTCATACATCCTAAGGTAGTTTAGAAAGTGTAGGACCCCCTAGAGAGGAACTCCCTTGGTTCCCCAGGTCTCGGTCTCAGGAGGGAGTCACTGTGTAACTGAGGATAATCCTCAATTTCTAATCCTCCTGCCTCTACCTCCCTAGCAATGGGATCATGGAGATGCATGCACCACTGAACCCTGTTGATATGTGGCTGGAGACTGAACCTGGGCTTCATGCGTGCTAGGCAAGTACTTAACCAACTGAGTTGCATCTCCTTTACCAAAGCAGGGATCTGCGCACCAAAAGACCTTCACTTCCAGCTCCAGGAGCAGCGGAAACCCCGCCCCCTTCTGCCTGCTCGCCCACTAGCCACGCCTCCCTCGCATCGGCCAATCCCCTTGAAGTGAATGGGTGGTGATACTGCCTGCTTGCATTCTGTGCCTCATGGAAGGTCATGGCTGCGCCAGTGGAGAGCTTCTTTCAACTCAAACTACAACAGGAAGTGATAGCTTCCGCCAAACAACTGCGCACAGTTAGCAAGCTGGCTAAGAGATCTTCACTGCCCAACAGGAAATAAAACCTGCAAAGACCACTGAAACACAGCTACAATGAACACTGATTTGCAGCACCTATCTCTACTGAACAAAGCATTCAGAGAGAAAATCTTTGCTAGAAATCTCCTGAAGCCGGGCGTGGTGGCACACGCCTTTAATCCCAGCACTCGGGAGACTGAGGCAGACAGATTTCTGAGTTCGAGGCCAGCCTGGTCTACAGAGTGAGTTCCAGGACAGCCAGGGCTACACAGAGAAACCCTGTCTCAAAAAACAAACAAAAACAAAAAACAAAACAAAACAAAAATCTCCTGAAAAGGGTTCATCTCTTAAAGAAAGAACTGGGGACAATTACGTAAGGAAAGACTGTAGTGGATTCTGTGCTGAGCTATTCAGTCTTTAAATGAGGGAAAGCCATTCAAACAGATGTACAGTCGTCCAGATGAGGCAAAACGAGACCCAGAGCCTGGAAAATGAAGATTCTAGACAAGAGTCCCGATCACAGATATTCTGAGAAAATAAAGTGCTTACATGACAATATTAACTTTCAGGTAAAAATGTCATAAATTAAATATTGATCAGACAATTAGGAAATAACTCAGAGCAAGTGCTAATAGCATACATGACAAAAAACAAAAGCAAAAACAAAACAAAAAACACAAAAGCACCAAGTTCTGAATCAGATCTTCTAACAAAATTTTCCTGAATCTTTGGAACCTACCCCTTTACCTACATGATTGGTGGGGACTTGGGTGTTGGCCCTGAGTTATGATGTTCTACACATGTAGCTGGAATGTTACTTGATCACTAGACACCCACAAATCATCACCACTAGGAGAAATGTCAATCAGATCCCTATAGAATGGCCGGCTAGAAAGCCACTCAATACTCGTGGCTGGGATTGGAGAAAGAGGATGAGGGGAACGGACAGAAGATGGAGATTATGAAAGCCAGTCACTGGTCAAAAGAATCTCAAGAAATGAAAGGCTTAATAGGGGTCAGGCATAACCCTGGAGCAGTCCCCCAGTCAAAGTAATTACAGCAGCTTCTATTGGCAGGAATTCTACTCTTGGATTCAGGGGCATGGGTTATAAAAGGAGCTCTTGAACTCAGACGCCACCTCCTACCAGGTCAGACTGTTTTCCCCCAGGAATGAAAGGTTGGCAGTTCCTAGGCTTATTCAGGCCAGATCCTACTATTCCCTAGAACATTTTCTAACCACACACTTCCTAGTGGCTAACACTGATGCCATGGGGTTCTCAGAACCTTTTCCAAAACGTACTCAGGGATGGAGAAGGAGGAGAAGGAGTCTTGAGACTTAGAAGGAGCGTTAGTAGGATATTGGGCTGTGAAGACTCAGAAGGCAGCATCTCTTGTACCCTTGCAAAGTCTGAAGCTGTAACCTTCTGGCAGCTGGCATGGGTGAACAGCACACTGGGTCTGGAGGCAAGCCCAGACACGATTGTATTC
The DNA here is from genome assembly GCF_900095145.1 of Mus pahari. Taxonomy (NCBI): domain Eukaryota; kingdom Metazoa; phylum Chordata; class Mammalia; order Rodentia; family Muridae; genus Mus; species Mus pahari. The sequence goes on along the minus strand of NC_034592.1, from coordinate 313,715 downwards.
TATCCCAGACCATATCCACACCCTACTAGGGTCCAGCACTAGTTACTGAACTCCTTATATGTATATGGTGACAGCCTCCTTAATCCCAGCCAGCTGTTATGGTAACAGCAGTGCCAGGGATGGCGAAGGACCAGCAGAAACAGAACACTGATTAATACCAAAGGGAGCATTCTGGCCTGGAAATGACGGTGAGTCATCACAACTGAATTCTGTTGAGTACATAGAGCGCTTGCCTTGTCTTTTAGAAAGAGCTGTCACTCTGAAAGCTATCATCTGAGCATGAAGGGATGCAGCCTTCATGGCTAATAGTGTATTCAGTAGGCAGGGGACATATGGGAACGGACTTGGAAGGTCAAGAGCAGCCTGTTTGCTCTGACATCAGTCATCTGTGGAGACAGAACTACGAACCACTGTCACCTCCTGAGTCTGTTCAGCTAGAATACTCAGGGTGGAAGGTTGCCACACAAGAATTTTGAACACGCTGAAAGTGATCCGGAAGCATTGTCAACGAAGTGAACCTCTGTTTTAGAACACTGAGATGCAAAAGGAAGGTGGAATTCTAACACACTATAGTTAGTTCCAGAGTAGAAGAGTTGGGTGACAATTGGGGGTATTCTAGAGCTAGGGCATCTGGAGGTGGGGTCTGTTTAATATTTAGGATACCTGTGGAAGCAGAAGACAGGGAAGCAGCTCCTTAAAGGGGAATTGGTGGGACATGAGTAGACCTTCCCCACGATGCAAATACGCAAAGGCCTCAAATTATGTTTGAGGGTCTGTTCTTTAGGAAGTGCACAGAAGGGCTGAGAAGATAGCTTAGTGGATAAGAGATCTTGTTCTGAAAAACAAAAGACCTGAGTTTCAATCTCCAACACCCATGTAAAAATCCAGGTGTGTCTATAAAAGACTCTAATCCTAGAATCCGAGGGTGGACAGCCAGTTTAGCCAAACTCATGAGCATCTCATTCAGTGAGAGAGCCTGTCTCAAGGCAACCAGCAAGTAAAAGTTGAAAAGCCACCAACCAGCATGCTCTGGCCTCTAAATTCTTACAAATGGTGCATATATCCACACACACACACACACACACACACACACACACACCCTCACACCTTCACACACACACACTTACACCCTCACACACACACACACACACACACACTCGCACACTCACACACCTATCAACACCCTCACACACACACACATCCACACCCTCACACACACACACACTCGCACACTCACACACCTATCAACACCTTCACACACACCCACACCCTCACACACACACATACACACACATACACACCCTCACACACACACACACATCAACACCCACACCCACACACATCAACACCCTCACACACACACTCACTCACACATCAACACCCTCACACACACACACATCAACACCCTCACAAACACCCTCACACCCTCACACCCTCACACACACACACACACTCACACCCTCACACACACATACACATCAACACCCTCACACACACATACCACACACACACACACTCACACATACATCAACACCCTCACACACACACATCAACACCCTCACACACACACAC
>NC_034592.1:306704-311993 GCF_900095145.1 Mus pahari | reverse complement strand
ACACATCAACACCCTCACACACACACACACTCACACACACTCACACACATCAACACCCTCACACACACATGCACACACACACATCAACACCCTCATACACACACACACACACACACTCATACAAACACACCATCAATACCCTCATACACATGCAAACGTGAAACAAATAGGTACAAGGGGGAAAAGGACAAATTTAGTTTGTGATCCAATATTTTCTAAAGAATTGGACTATCTCTTTGGGATGAGAATTCGTAGTCAGAGTGAAATGTTTACAGTTGCATATGGATTGCCAAGCAAGTCTGACTCCCTGAATTCAATCCTCAGAGCCCAAAAGTTGTCCTCTGCCCTCTGCAAACAAGGCTGAGGCATGGTCATACCCACATGTTCACACACACCATGAGTGCACATATAATAATACTATTAACTAAAATGTCTAGTTGATCTGGTCAGATTGACCAGAGACTTGCTCACTCTGATCATCCGCTCCAAGCTCAAGTTTCGATGATCAGTGCTGCTCTTTTGAAGGCTCTGGGGGCTTTACAAAGTGGGGATCCTAAAAGCCAAGGGACTAGGCAGAGGTTGGTAGAGCAAGACACCCAACATCCTCCTCTGGCCTCTGCACACATGTACACAAGCATGCACATCTGTACACACATGTGCACTCATACACTCCACGCTCGTACATAAAAACCTCACTCTGATGCCATATTTACTTTGAAGTGGAAAGGCTTTTGCAATGGAAAGATTATTTGTTTTTCCCAAAATAAGATGAGACAGCTTCTGGAAAAAGCCTTAGCAAGAACATGAATCTTATCCACCTTTATGACTTTCACAGAAGCAGACATGGAGGAGAGACAGTCTGACTTGTGGGAGAATTTGGCAGAAGATCTCATTGTGACTTAATCTGGTGTAGCTTAGGTTACAATTGCTGTAGAAAACTGACTCCACACAGCTAATAAAGCCTGTGTTGGTTGCATGTAAACATCATTGTCCTGCTACAGAGTAGGCTCCTTTAAGGGGCCATACCACACCCTGGGGGCTCTGAAGTCAGGAATTCCACATTTCTTTCACTGAGCAGACCATCATTTTCCAGCACTTGGAAGAGTTGAGGCAGCTAGAGCAGATGTAGGAGTAACCTTTAGACACCACGCATGTTCCTGTTGAGCACCTTATAAGATCTAGAGGGTGATGAATTCATCTTGTCTTCTGCTGTGATCAGCGCTAATCACTTACCCACCTAAATTCAGTAAACACTTACTGACCAATTAAAGAGAAGCCAATGCAATCTTCCTCCAAATGTTCATACATCCTCATAGCAGCTGAAAAAAATAGGACTGGGGGGGGGGTTACACAAACGAGAATATTGGATTTGTATGTGTGTGATCCACTGGATACAACTGTGACTGATTGCAAAGACATAAAAAGAGACCTCCAAAGAGGGGGGTTATGAAGAAGAAAAAACAATTATGAGACGTAGAAGCAAAGAATAGTGGATTAATCTTTGCCAGGAGGTTATTTATAAAATGGTCACCATCTTTGTAAGTCTAACTGTCCGTCTATGGAATGGGCCTGGAGAACGGTATTAATACCATGCAGCCACACGAGGCAGGCAAATGTGGAGAATTCTCATTCCACCAAACCTTTTGCCTCTTAGGCAAGTGAGAGAGGTTCTGGGAGGGGACAGGGTCACAGGCCTACATTTTTAGCTATTTGAGGATAAACATTGTATTGGCACATTACTTGGTATCAACAGAGCATCCTTATAAGTGCCTGTGTTCCCCATTTGTTGTGGCTTGATGTGTCCTTCATAGGCTCACATATTTGAACACTTGATCTTCAGGGATTAGCACTGCTTAGAAAGGTTATGGAGCCTTTAAGGGTATCTGCACAGACACCATGACCAAGAACTTTTATTTTTTAATTAGGTATTTTCTTTATTTACACTTCAAATGTTATCCCCTTTCCTGGTTTCCCCTCCAAAAACCCCCTATCCCTTCCCCCTCCCCCTGCTTACCAGCCCACCCACTCCCACTTCCTGGCCCTGGCATTCCCCTACACCTGGGTGGGCATAGAGCCTTCACAGGACCAAGGCCTCTCCTCCCATTGATGACCAACTAGGCCATTCTCTGCTACATATGCAGCTGGAGACATGAGTCCCACCATGTGTACTCTATGGTTGGTGGTTTAGTCCCTGGGAGCATTTTGGGTACTGGTTAGTTCATATTGTTGTTCCCAGAACTGCTCTCTCTTGGAAGGACCAGGACAAAGAGGCAGCTGTGGTATGTTTTCCTTCCAAGAATTCTTCTTATAAAGACAACATTTAATTGGGGCTAGCTTACAGGATCAGAGGTTTAGTCCATTATCATCAAGGCAGGAGCATGGCAGCATCTGGGCAGGCATGGTGTAGGCAGAACTGAAGGTTGTTGGCAGAAGACTGGCTTCCAGGCAGCTAGGATAAAGGTTTTAAAGTCCATACTCACAGTGACACACTTCCTCCAACAAGGCCACACCTACTCCAACAGGGCCATACCTTGTGATAGTGCCATTCCCTGGCCAAGCATATACGAACCATAACAAGCAGGATAGCATATGGGTAAAATGTAGCTGGTAGAGTTTCAAGGTATCAGGGCGGATCAGCAAGGATTCACCACTGGAGGAATCAGATTTTAATAAGGCTTCCAAGATTGGCTCTCATAGCAGACAAAGACAATAGTTCTACCCGGTTGTAAAACTTGAAAACCCCAGAAATGACCAACTGGATAAGGAGTCCCACAAATGCAATAGTGGCACTTTTATATTGGGAGTAATCACCCGCTGACTTTAGTCAGAAACGCCATGAGCTATCCAGAGGGCTTTTAGAATTTTTACTACCATAGAGGGCTGTCTCAACCAGACACACATACACACACACACACACACACACACACACACACACACACACAGAGAGAGAGAGAGAGAGAGAGAGAGAGAGAGAGAGAGAGAGAGAGAGAGAGAGAGAGAGAAACAATCTGAAAAGCTTTCTCAACCAGATTACAGAGCCAGGAGCTAGAGATATCCAGGGAGCCATCTCCTGCAGAACATAGGCCGCCATCTTGGACCTACAATTTGACTTCAAGTCATTTGTTTTTGCTGCTCTTAAACACCCTTTTCTTTCCTTTTCTTTTCTTTTCTTTTCTTTTTTTCTTTTCTTTTCTTTTCTTTTTTTTTCTTTTTTTTTTTTCGAGACAGGGTTTCTCTGTTTAGCCCTGTTCTTTTCTTTTCTTTTCTTTTCTTTTCTTTTCTTTTCTTTTCTTTTCTTTTCTTTTCTTTTCAGAACCCTCTCCAAGCAGAGGCTGGTCCTTGGCAAGATCCAGATATCATTTGTTCCTAAGAGAACCCTGTATGACTTGTGCCAACACAGATTTCAACTGCCACAGACAGCAGTTAATGTTAGAAGAAGCAGAAGTGGGCAAGAAAGCTCAGAAAGCTTCTGTTTTCATCACTGCCAAGCCAACCTTGATGTTTCTTTCTTTCTTTAAATTTTTTCTAATAGCAGAGCAGAAAGCTGTCTGTGTACTATGTCCTTCGAGCCATCGTGGGTCCACAAAGTTACAGGAAAGCTGAAAACACAGTATTCTAGACTAGATTTGAAAGCTGCTCCTGGTCAGACCATATGTTTCCAACTTGGTCAAACTTGAACTTAGCTTGTGACATCCCAACTACTTCTTGATTGTCGTTGGCTTTCTGACCTAAGGAGAACATTAGACAGGACTTGGAAAGAATGTCCTGGCTATGTACACAGCCACACATTTTCAAGTCCTAAGCATATCACCATCATCTTCCCTCTTATCTACTGGCCATCAGAAGTGAAGCTGTACTTTTAAAACCACGGAGCAATAAATCGAATTCATTTAGCCTGGGGTCTTCCCTCTCTTATTACCATAATCTAATAGTCTCCCTCGGTCCTGCTCAAAGCACAGATCTCCATCCACTACAGCGAGCTGTCCACATTTGCCGTGGCTCACTTCCAAAGCATGGTTATTTGGCAAAAACAGGAGTGTTTTTAGCAACAAAATCCAAGACAATTGTGAGCTACAGTCTGAAACCAGCATAACATAGGCCAATTAAGTGCACATCTGTTCTAGCTGCCTCCCAGCTACTCAAACTCCACGCCTTCACACGGAAGCAGAGCATCACCAAACTCTGCACTCCTTTCCATAAGTTAGAAGCCCAAGTTTGTGTAATCTCTGGGTATCTGCTTTAAACCTCTAGATTAAAAACAAACTATTCAGAGGATCTGGCTATGCATCTTAGGTTAGCCACAAGCTCCCATCGTCCTTTGCTCCCTGAATGCTGGGACTGTGTGCATGCCACAGCAACTCAGTCTCAAATGCTTTTTAAACTTTCTTGCAAAATTTATTTTTAAAACTTTATTTAAATGCTTAGTGTTTATATGCCTAAAAATAACATTATTTGAAATAGACATAAGTGAAACTCCAACTAAAAGGAACTTATACAAGGCGGTATAACTCATACATCAGAAACATCCAGAAGGGCGTGAGGCAGACACTGGGTGCTCTCCATCCTATGAAAGCCCTGTGCTGCCTGCATGTGTTGCCATCTTTCTGTGGTTTGCTCATTTCTCCATTTCTCCGCTCTGATAGCTGCTGTCAGCACTTGGCCCAGTAGCCTTCCTTTTTCCCAACAAGGAAGAGAGAAAAGTTCGCTCTCCACCACGGTTGGCTGAGCCTGGACCAGTGATTGATTGTCAGGCATTGCCTGGTTATGCCTGAGACTCAAACCACAACCCAGCCGATTTTTGTCCATGGAAGGGCGGGCAGCACAAACTGGTTTATACCAGTCAGAGACTATCCATGGATTGACTGGTGAGTCTTTCCCACTTGATAGTAATGGAGGAATGAATGAGTGGCAGGAGATGAGCCACAAATAAGGAAAGACTGGTGAATGCTGATAGGCAAACAACCAGTAAATATCAACTGCACCATCTTCCTTTACAAAGAGTTATCGCTCTTAGAATTGTAATGACCCTTTATAGATGTAAACCACCCTTTATAGATGTAAACCATTACGTGGTTTCTAGAGGCCAACGACAAAGATAGAAACGAGATAGTATTGCTCCAAGGAGCAATTCAATTGCTATTACAGTAAATAGAAGCTGAGAGCTTGAGAGCTGAGGTCTTGAATTCATTCTCTCTCGTTTCTCTCTTCTCTCTTCTCTCCTCTCTCCTCTCTCCTCTCTCCTCTCTCCTCTCTCTCTCTCTCTCTCTCTCTCTCTCTCTCTCTCTCTCT
>NC_034592.1:303792-306436 GCF_900095145.1 Mus pahari | reverse complement strand
CCTCCCTCCCTCCCTCCCTCCCTCCCTCTCTCCCTCTCTCTCTCTCCCACTGAACATTTGCATGGCCCTGGGTGTCAGTACAGGAAGAAAATGTCACAAGGACTGTGCTGAATCAAACAAGGTAAGACCTTGTGCAAATCAGTAAGTACCCATCACTGTTACCCCACCACTGGGATGTGACCTCTCAGTGATGGACAGAGGCATCATCAGTGCCTTGCCTGTCCTTGTTGTACACAGCTAGTGAACTCTTGCGAGGAGAGAGTGCATCTCCTGCCCTCTATCACTGACTCACTCACTCCTGAACCAGCTTCAAGGGAAGGAAAGAGTTAAGAAGCCAGGGGCCAGCACAGCTGGAGCAAGGCCTTGGTCCAGAGCCCCTGCTGAAGGTCTGGAGGAATGGGGTTTGGGCAATTACTCTGAGTGCTACTGGAACAGTGCAGCTGACAAGGACTAAGGAATGAAAGGTAGAAGTGTTGCTTAAAGACCACAGCAGGGCACTTGGCTTGTTTTGTTTTGTTTGTTTTGTTTTTTGTTTTTGAGTCCGACAGGCAGAGGGCCAAGATGGGTCATCTGGTTTGGTCCCATCATCTTAAAAAGAAAAGTCTGGGAATTTCTCTGTGGGAAAAGAAGGCAAAGAACTCAAAGGACAAAAGACAATAGAAGATTTAATCCAAAACATCTACAAGCAAATTTTCATGGATTTTCATGGATTTTTCAGATTCTCTAAGAAGGGAGAAACTAACTCCTGAGGGAGAGGCAGTACTGCTTCCCGTGGAGAGACTTCAGCTAGGGACTCTGTGTGTATGTGCATTAGTACAGAACACAGACCCTACGGCTCTGATGGAGGAGCAGACCCTCCCAAAGGTTTCTTTGACCTCTAGTCTTCTGCCAGTGTATGGCAGAATATTGGTCGCAGGAATGCATCCTGCTAGATGGTGGAGAGAGGGGTGAAGCAAACCAATCAAAGAAAAGCCCAAACCGTGTTTCAATCTAAGGTTATCAAAATTCTTTTTGGATTATGCAGAAAATGATGTAAAAAGAAGTGGTAAGAAAGATGTTTCACAGTTTGTTGTAAACACAGCTTCAGATTTATAGAAAATTTCCAACACACATACCACACACACACACACACACACACACACACACTCACCCTCTGTATGTATCATTTCATTAAACCGAGGACAAAAATATTCTAAAAATTAAACTTGTATTAGCTGTGGCGGCACACACCTACAATCTATCCAAACACTAGGGGAGTTGAGGCAGGAAGATTGCAAGCCAGATCTTGTCTGAGAAAAAATATTGGATGAATCAACCAATAAATAAAGTAAAATCTGTACCAAATGTGCCAGACTTTTGCTTGCAATTATCCCATGAACAATAAGAGTATAGGGCTTATATGTAGCATTCGCATTGTTTTTAGTTAATCATCATGGTTAATCTACAGAGCATTTGAAGCACACAGGAATAGGTCATATGCAAATACAATGCTAATTTGTATGAGGAACTTGAGTACCCTCAGATTTCAGTGGGAAATGGGATGTACCTGCTGTGGGATGTTCTGCAACCAATCTGCCACAGATAATGAAAAACAACTGTCTACATAATATATACATACACTTTGCAGCTAGTCTGACCTGCTAAAACCTTATATTACTATGCCAGGTGGTGGTGGTACATGCCTTTAATCCCAGCATTCAGGAGCTAATGGCAGGTGGATCTCTGAGTTCAAGACCAACCTGGTTTATAGAGTGAGTTCCAGGACAGCCAGGGCTCCTGTTTCAAAAATCAAACAAACAATAACAAAAAATCTTATACTGCTATGATGTACTTGTTTATTATTGTTTTGTTTTGGTTTTGTTTTTGTTTTTTCGAGACAGGGTTTCTCTGTTTAGCCCTGGCTGTCCTGGAACTCACTCTGTAGAGCAGGCTGGCCTCAAACCTCAAACTCAGAAATCCGCCTGCCTCTGCCTCCTAAGTGCTGGGATTAAAGGCGTGTGCCACCACTGCCGGCCTTGTTTATTATTGTTAATACTGGCTAATGTGCTGTGATTCCCAAAACTGATATCTTACTAAGATGTCTTCAGTTGTTTTTCTGTTTAAGAATCATGTCTAGGTACCTAGAAACGGACATGGCTTTGAGTCATTATGTCTCCTCTGACTCTGCTACTCCATGACAGCTTTCAGTCTTCACCTCTTCCTGATGGTCAGGAGACTTCTGAAAAATGTACTTTTCAGGATGTCTCTTAATTTGTATCTCTGGTGTTCTTTTCTATTAGATTAGGGTAATATGTTTGTGGAGGAAAACTACAGAGGTATAAAGGGTCCACTTTCGTTATGTCACACCAGGGGACAGTAGCCACATAACCAATCGCTGATGACTTTAAGCTTCATCATGTTTACCGTGTCTATAAGCCTCGCACAGGATCACTAAGAGGTTCAGCCATTAAGATTACTTATGCTTGTCCTCTGACCTACACACAGTTCAGTGGAACCTGTACACTGCCCACACACACAGAGACAGACAGACAGACAGACAGACTGACAGACACACACACACAGAGAGAGAGAGAGACAGAGAGAGAGAGAGAGACAGAGACAGAGACAGACAGACAGACAGACACAGAGAGAGACAGAGAGAGAG
>NC_034592.1:273167-303678 GCF_900095145.1 Mus pahari | reverse complement strand
GAGAGAGAGAGAGAGAGAGAGAGAGAGAGAGAGAGAGAGAGAGAGAGAGAGAGAACAAATAAATAGAGTAAAATTAAGCTTTTAAAAGTCACTAGGATATCCTTTATTTGAAAGGTGAAGAGTCACACTCCACCTCCTCTGTGGGAACTGTTTGCTTTTATTGTGATTAGACTGTGGTGCAGCAGAAACAGCCACAGCGTGGTGGTGGGAAGCTGTTCCCCTCACAGCAGCTAGGAGGGTCCAGAGGCAAGAAGCATCCCTCGGAGACAGGCCCCAACCACCTACTTCCCCAGGAACTAGCTGATTGCTGGCAGCATCAGCAATGAACTCCATGGATGAAGTCAGCATAGTTGTGATCCAGTTCCCTCCACAGCATTACCAGTTGTGAATCAAATCTTCATTTTTCCAAATAATTAAAAGTCGTTCTATATGTCAGTGTGACATGTATATGTATATTTAAACATATATGTTTAAGATGGTTTGTCACTTTTAGAAGACTAATAAGGGAACTGAAAGGGGCTTTCAGGGCAGAAGCCAATGAAAACTCAAAGGCACTAGAGTGATCTTCAAATGAAAACATAAATTAGATCAGGACAGTCAACCCTAAGTTCAGTACACAATGAAAGTATCTTCCAAAAATAACAGTAAAGTAAGGTTGTTCTCAGACAGATGAAGTGGCAAGGTCATTCACTGTAAAGAAATGGCACCGACAGGTCCTGATATGAAGAAATGCCACCGACTGATCCTGATGTGAAGAAATGCCACCGATAGGTCCTGATGTGAAGAAATGCCACCAACAGGTCCTGATGTGTGGACCTCAGGCAGAGTGGGAATAACTGCAAAGATAAGCACACATCTTGTAAAACTTGATGATCAACAAAAGGGCAAGTAGTCAGTGATATTAAGTAAGTAATAATAACAATGTCCACGGCTAACTTTTTTAGAAGTAGGATATCATGAGAGCATAAAAGTCAGAAGACTTTTATAAAATAAGGTTTATAGTATTCTAAGGCCTCTAAAATTTCCTAGTAAGGGGCAAAGCCGTTGATTAATAGTAGAGGTTAAATATGAAGATGGGGCATATCTAAATTAATTGTAGTAAAGTATGAAATTATAATGAATGAGTTATAAATAATGAATGAACATTAAATAAAAATACTGTGTAAGTTTAAAGGAAGACAAGATATCAGAGCAAAATAACTATGGGATGAGTAGGGAAAATATAAGAGAATCTTTAAACTCCAATCGATAACGGTAAATGTGAATTCATTAAAAGCTCTAATTAAAGGATTCAGAATAAAAGACATAAAACATCACAGTCCACCTGTGTGCTAGTTAGTGTAGTCACGCCCAAGTATAAAGGACTGAAGAGTAATAGCAAACCAATATTATCCTATGTGCCAGGGACTCCCTGCCTAGGAAGATGCCCAACAAAATGTTTGCAGAAGAGTGTAAAGAGACGTGGACATAAATGATCATAAAATGTTACTTATAAAAACTCAAATGTATCAATAAGGGAATGAATAAATAAACCATATCTACTTATACAGTGGAGTACCACTCACCAATGCAAAATATTGAATATATTTTTACAAATAACAACAGAGATGAGCTTCAAACATGTTAGGCAAAATAAGTTAGGCAAAATAATGTACAAACAATATCACAGTGTATGAAGACATTGCTATACACTTTAAAACAATATACTAATAAGCTATGCTTGTTAAAGGATTAATTTGTTTTGATTATATATCTATAGATAGCTATATCTATGTATATCTTTCAATTTTTAGCTTTAATAATTTCTAAATCTTCAGGTCAGGCATGCTGGTAAGAGACTATAATCACAACACTTGCAGAAGTAGAGGCAGTGGGGTCATTATTTGTAATAATGAGATTATGTCTCAAAAGTCAGTGCTGGGAATGTTGCTCAGTGGCAGAGCACCTGCCCAACATATGCAGGGCTCCGACTTTTATCCCCAGCATTGGGGATAAGTCCTCCCAGTCATAGATCCCTGTCTTCCCTGCCAGCCAGCCACACAGTTCTATTGGCCTCTGCTTTGTGTCTGCCATGTCTCCCTGTCCCTGATTCAGTCATTATTCTAACTCTGATGTTTTATTTGTCCCACAAAGACTAATCTAAATATGTAGGAACTATTCCCCAGCTGTCCTTCATTCACTTGTTAAACATTTCTGAAACATCTTTTTGCCATGTCCTTGTCCTTGCTCCAGGAACAGACCTGACAGGGATGGCAAGGGAATGAAGAAAAGACAATCATGTAGACACAGAAAAGCTAGGATCTGATGGGGTTTGACCATTCTGATGGTGGATTCTTAGCACCCTAGTGTTGTAGTGCTTTATTATGTGTGGTTGAATGGAGATTATTGCATATAGCTGAATAAGGAAACAGGGTTACTGCATACAAATAAACAAAGAGGGAAGGTTATCTTATGGTGTTAGAAGCAATCTCTATAGGGAAGCTGTCTTTAGGCCATAAATTTCCAGAGGGAGGAAGCTATCATGAACATTCTTTTTGTTATATATTTTCAATATCTGCACCTGGACCAGAGGGAGGCTTTGCTATTCACCTGTGTGTCACCTTGTAGGGGGAGGGGAGACTTTGCCATTTCCTATAGGTCTGAGGCTATGGTCCTTGTCATGGCCTTGCCCTCATCAAACAACATATTTATCCAGGACATCACTCACCCAGGGTTTCCTTCACTTCCCAGACCATTTATTCCATCACAATCTGAACATAATTCAGTAAGGACTCTGCACCCTGACATGTATTGCCTTTATTGGAGAGTTTAACCAATGAGGCTCAACCAAGACAGCAGAACATGGTTTTGCTCAAGAATGGGACCCTTTCCAGGTTAATTCCATCTAACAGTGAGCACTCAGAATTCCCAGTGACACATGTGAGAATGGAACACAAGCTAATGTTGTTACATGCACAGCCCACAGATAGCTAGAGGTGTAAGTGACTAATGAATGACATTGTTTTCCATGGCATTTGGATATAAGTATAGACATCTGTTTCATACTGTCTTCACTAGTCCACATGATTTACTGTTAATGTGGCCATTTTGCAAGTGGGAAAATTGGAATAAGAAAAAGCAATTACTTAGGCTCCTATAGGTGGGGACACCAGGTTGTAGATTCCCAAGTCTAGATCCAGAACTGTAGAGAATTTTTTTAGTACTGAGTGGAAGCATCACCTTTTAATAAAAGCCTATGGCCAATGAGCTGGGGCAGGATTAGAAGGTAGAACATCCAGCAGATATAGATTGGATTCTAGAAAAATTTCAGGGGTGAAAGGTTCACCCAGAATGCTGATGGAGATAGACGCATGAACCTGAGGAGAGCTAACTAATCATGTGACACAACTTAGACTAGTTTAAGTGGGATAATTGAGTTACGACCTAGTAGAAATAAACCAAAGCTATTGGCCTAGACATTTATTCATGTATAAAATATCTCAGAGTCACTATTTCAGGGAACAAAGAGGCCAGGTGGGAAAGCTCAGGTTACATAGAACCCCCTCATGGTGCTACATTGCCTCTTCACCTGTGAGCATCACTGGTTTTTAAACAGGAACATACCATGACTATGCTGTCTGTAAGATTAAGAACTGAAGAGAGACATTAAACTATACTCCAATTTTTCATTACATGGATTGCATATGAGTTAAGGGGTTCATACACGTGTCGAAGTGCTCATGTTAGAGGGCAATGTGTGAGATTTAGCTCTGTCCTTCCATCCACCACATGAATCCCAGGGTCCCACGGGTTGGTCAGTCCTTCAGGCTCGATAGCCAGGACCCTTACTGAGTCATCTTGCTGGCCTTGATATTTTATAAGTCTATAATTTCCCAAGAGTGTGATAAACACATGAGAGAGAACACACAGTGGTTGAGCATTAACCACATGATTGATAAAAAGAGCTTTTCTTTAGAACTCCCAGGATTGCCACTGGTCCCCTGGTTTGGCCTGAGAGCAAGCAGAGGCAAATCAGCTTTCAGGGACTTTAAGGGGAGTCACTCCAACATCTACTCTGAACAAATCCTTCTTGCAAACCAGTTGCAAAGCAGGCTAACTTTGATCCATTTGACACATTTCTTTTTCCTTCCAGGAATACCACCTGGCATCTTGATTCCAGGGATTTTAACTTTCATCTGCTGGCTTTAATTTAACTTGCAGTATTCTTGTGTTCTGTTCATGTGCCCAGAAGCCTTTGGGGGAAGGAAACACACAATTTTAAATAGGTTAGAACAATACAAACCATAGAGATCATTAAGTCAAATAGTCTCATGTTAGGTAATCTAGTAGAGGCAAGAAACTCACTTCCAGCTCTCAAGCCATTCGTTCAAAGATTGCTAATGTTGGAAGCCACGCCTTCCCCTACAGAAAGGACTGTATCTCGTCTCAAGCCATGAACCAAAATATATTCGTTCTCCCTTAAGTTGCTTTGCCGGACATTTTGTCCCATGTTGGGGAGAGTAACAAGAGCAGCCCACATGGTTATAGTCCTCCCTAATGAAAAATGTCTCAGGAACACTCTCTTCCCTCCTGCCTAAGCATTGTCAGATAACACCCATCAGTTGTTCTCCCAGCATCCACCCATTTAACTATATTCTGCTCTGCTTTCTTCCTTCTCCATCTACAACTTAAATAGATCCCAAGTTCTATAAGAACTGTTGTCATCTCTCGATATCTGTGGGTTAGGTCCAGAGCCCTTGTGTATACAAAAATCCAGGGATGTTCAAACCTCTTATAAAATGGCCTAAGACTTACACATCACCTATGCTCCTCTTCCTGTGTACTCAGATCACTGCTAGATTATTTAATAATAACATGATCTCAGTGCTAGTAAATTCACGGTGTGTTATAATTCACGGTGTGGAGTATTATGACAAAAGAAAGAAAAATCTGTGAATGTTTACTGCAGACTTGATTTTCTTTGTCTGGATATTTTCCTCCATGGGTAGTTAAAGCCATGAGAGTAAGACCTGTAGACATAGTGGTATGGCTGTGTTTCTCCTCAGCTAGTTATATCTCCACACTGACACAGTGCCTGACATGGAATTGCTGCTCCTGTTTGTTGAAAAGATAAACAAAGAATAGTAAACAAACAAACAATCAAGGAGACAAAGGATCTTGAGAAGGACATAGATGCTGAATGCTTGGTTGGAAATCTTATTTCAATTTGCCATTATTGCAAAAATATTAATTAATTGTTTTATATTCACTTCCTAATCTTATTTCAATTTGTCATTATTTCAAAAATGCTAATTAATTGTTTTATATTCACTACCTTCCCAGAGTTTCTTCCTGCCTTCAAGCCTGCCTTCTTTATTTTTTTAACCCTAATGATGAACAAAACGGTGTAGGAGGGATCACCACAATTATTTTGAAATTTTTAAAATTATCAACATCTTACATCTACTTTCAAGGGTCATCTAAACTGTGAGATTTCACAGGAGAGATGGTGCATGGAAAAACCCACAAGCTTGAATGGGCTCCTAGACACTAGAGGGCAGTCCTGGATGCCTCTGAGATCAAAACCACAGCATCCTGGCCTGAGGGTTCCAGCACAGTCAGACCTGTATCTCAAATACTTCAGGTTTCAATCCACCTTGTGATTGGAAGGCTTCCTTGCCTATCTGTAGGAGGTTTTCAGTGTCCTACTGAGTCCTGTAGCCTCCAGCAGGAGCAGAAACAAAGAGTGAGCATCCAACTGCTGTTCCAAGGGTGGGGCCGTATCTTGGTTACATCTATGCCTGTTGCCATTGACTCTTCTGCAGCTCATGCTCCGTAGGCAAGCCCTCCAATACTGACCTAAACCACTAAGCCTCATCTTAATTGAATATGTTGAGTCTGGTGACTGGAGAGTTTAATTCCCTATCTCCACTCCCTAGGGCTCATAGGCCCAGCGCAAAGGGAGATTGCAGGAATATATTCAAAGGTCTCTCTAAAAGTCTCTCAATGTCCTTAATGTGCTAGGGTTTGGAATGGCACTTAACATGAAAGGTCTGTTGTTCTCCCAAACCCTGCATACCAGGATTAGAAAGTAGATGCCCTAGTTGGGCCTGGTGGTGCAAGCCTCAATCACAGTGTGCATCTGTGTGTGAGTGTGTGTGTGTGTGTGTGTGTGTGTGTGAGAGAGAGAGAGAGAGAGAGAGAGAGACAGAGACAGAGACAGAGACAGAGACAGACAGAGAGAGACAGAGAGAGAGAGACAGAGAGAGAGACAGAGAGAGAGAGACAGAGAGAGAGAGGGAGAGAGAGACAGAGAGAGAGGGAGAGAGAGACAGAGAGAAAGACAGAGCATGAGAGTGTGTGTGTGTGTTTGTGTGAGAGAGAGACAGAGAGACAGAGAGACAGAGCATGAGTGTGTGTGTGTGTGTGTGTGTGCACGTGTGCGAGTGTGCTAGTACACACACACACACACACACACACACAATTTCCATTTAGTTCATTGGGCAGATAGTAAAAGACATATCCCACCCAGACTGTGGAGTTTATTCAGAATTCTGGAGCAAAAGTGGTTTTCTTTGAAATCTGTAAGTCAGCATTCAAGATCCTAGTCATAGGTTGAAATCCCCCAGGGGCTAGGATGTCAGGAGGACTTGCCCCAAATCTCAAAGCTCAGGGAATTACATCTTTTCCTCAACGATTGAGCCAGTGGGGGAGAATCATCTTGGGAGTCTTTGTTCCTGAAGCCCAGCTGTTTGGAAAGGCATGTTCTGAAAGGATCAAGTTGACTAGTGGAAATTTTCCTTCAGATGAACCAGCTCTTGCCTGTGCTTGGATTTCTGCCAACATGAGGCCATTGCTCCAGCACTTGTAAGTTAGAGGTGGCTAATAAAACCATGAAGGAAAATCATAAAAGAGAATGGCAAACAAAGTCATCAAAAGGGGGGGGGGAATGACTTGACCAAGATGAACCTCACCCTCCAGAGACCAGAATAGAAAATCTGCAGTCATAAGCTGATTTCAGCAAAGACACTAGGATTTAACTTAAGTTTAACCAACCAGTTCCTACTGACTGGCAATTCCTTTACTATTGTGGGAAAACTGAAAAAAAAAAAGTTGAGCAAAAAGTAAAGTCTGTAATTGCTACAACTGCCCAGATTACAAGAAAAGATCAGAAAACTAAATTTCCCTCCATGCAATTTACTTTTAAATTTATCAAGGGCCTGGAGAGATATTTCAGTAGGAAAGACGCTAGCTGACAAACCTTATATATTGAATTCAATCCCTAGAACCCACGTGGGGAAAGAAGAGCACTGAGTCCCACAGGCGCGCGCGCGCGCACACACACACACACACACACACACACACACACACACACACACACACACACACACCACAACACACGCACACGCGCGCACATTTAAAAGCTGGAGGGTCTTCACACTGGCTTGTTTCATAAATGGTTTAGTGAACGCACTAGCGTCTGAACTCCAGACATCTTGATGTTAAGACTTGTCTACATTCCATCATAGACTTAAACACAATCAGACATACTAATTGATCCTTAAGTTACGTATATATTTATATATTTAGCTATAAAATTGGCACTCACTGGATAAATGTTACAGCATTTCTATTTTTAAGCATTTTGTACATGGCTGCAAATCCAAGGTCATTTTCCCTTCTGGGACTCTTGTTTATTTTTGGAATGTATGAGCCAAATCTGTTCCATCTTTGACCTTTTGGTTCTTTCCTTTTTAGGGAAACAATTATGTATACCTTTCTTGATTTTAAACATACACATATACTTACATGCATGGTAAACAGTTCCCAGACTTGCTGTTCTGACAAATAACTCAGTGCCCAGAGAGCTTTAAAATGTCAAACTTCTCACTGAGCACAAGACCTGTCACTGTCCATGTGTGCCTTTGACAGGACCTAAGACCTTCCTGATTGGTGTGGTTCCCAAGAGCCAAAAGGTTAAAATGTTCAACACACCTACTCAGGTCCGCAGCTTCCCCACTCAAAGTCCCTGAGGCAGGCTGTGGACCTCTCAGAAAGATCAACGAGCCCTCACTGCCTGCTCTCAGACAACACGGTACCATCAACCTGTACCCTAGGCTTGCCTAGAGAGGTGCATAGCTGTCTCATGCCACCCCACAAGCAGCTCTCAATGCCTAATTCAAAAGGCCAGCCCCAAGTAGCTTATGCCTGGAAGAAGCTAATTTCCCATGCTTATCATAGCTTATCATAGCTTTCTTTTTCTTTTGTTTTTTTTTTCTTTTAGTTTTGAGATAATTAACTGAGATAATTATATCATCTCTCTTTCCTGCCTCCAAACCCTTCCTTCTATCCCTCCCCTGCTCTTTCTCAAATTCATGGCCCTTTCCCTGTAATTGTTGCTACATGCATATATGTACATATCCAGATTCACATTTAGATTTGCATATACACTTACACACCCATATATGTACATATTCCTAAATTTAACCCGTTCTGTTAGTACAATGCTGCTTATATGTATGTTTTCAGGGCTGATTACTGGGTATCTATCAGCTAACCACTTGCGGTGCTTTTTCCTGGGAAAGATTATTACTTCCACTCTCAGCACTCTTCGTCTGCCTGTAGCTTTCTGTGTAGGGTTGAAGTCTCAGAATCTTTCTCTCATCCACTTCAGAGTGTCTGCCGATGTCCTTGTTCAGCTCATGTTAAGGCAGTCCTGCTGGTGAGCCTCTGCCGTTACTCACACAGTCTCATAGCTAGAGCCTCTGGCTTTTCATAGCTAGAGCCTCTGTGGCTTTTACAGTCTTTCAGTCTCCTCTTCTGAAATGACCCTTGAACCTTAGGTGTAAAAGTTGTTTTGTAGATGTATCCATCAGGACCAGGCTTTACGACTTGGCCTTTTGATTGGTTGTCGTTTTCTGTGATGGTCTCCATCTGTTGCGGAGAGAAGTTTCCTTCATAAGGGGTGAGGACTACATTTATCTGTGGATATAAGCACAAATTTATAGTGTAGTTACGGATTATGCAGGTTTAGTAAAGAGGGGTTGCTCCTCTAAGATCCATGGCGTTCCTTGCCCTGGGTGATTGGCTCGGTTCCCAGTAGCAGGAACGATTCCCCTCTTACTGAGTTGCTCACAAGTCTACTTATACAGCTGCCAGTTACTGCCCAGGTCTGTGTGCTACAACTGCATGTTAGGGTTGTGAGGCCATGATAGTCGTTGTGGCTCACAGGCATGATAGCTGGGCAGTGTTCCTTGGAAGTGTACATAGTGTCTTCTGGTCCATGGAAGCTGCTTCTCAGGGAGGAGGCATTCAGATCAGTTTCAGCTCAGGGTGCTGTGGGCCTGTGTCTGAAGGACACGGTGTCTTCAGCAACAGAAGCTCACCTTCAGCCTCTAGAAGTCAACCAAGGGCAGTAGCAACAGTCTGTAATGAGCAGGTCTCTTAGACAGCCCTGACCAACAATTTCTGTCATATCTAGTGTTGGGGTTTTGGCTCTTGAATGAAACATTGTCAGTTAAGACGAGATTTAAAAAAGAAAAAGTAATCCTTAGAAAGTGCATAGGGTAATGAATTCTTTGGGCATTTGATAGGCCTGCTCAAATCACACTGCTTGCTTGCTTTGTGAGCATACAAGTATTGTGCTTTCAGGAACCTTGATCTGGGTTCTCAGCTGTAAAGTGAGGAATGATAATATTAAGAATATAACTTATGTAAGCAAGAGCAAGTCTATTTTAAAAGAGAGGAGCAAAATTTCACCTATGTATGTGGCAAAAGGAAACAAGACTGGGGAGATGACTTGGTGGACACAGTGCCAGCCATGGCCACATGAGGAGCTTGATTTCTTAGCCCCCATGTAAAACCTGGATGTGGCGAGACAAACCTGCGATCCCAGCACTGGGGAAGCAGAGACGTGAGTGTCCCTGGGGTTTGCTGGCCATGCAGTCCAGCCAGGCTGAATTCATGAACTTCTGGTTTTGTGAAAATATAGGAAGACACCAACAACCACCTCTGGAGTACACACACACACACACACACACACACACACACACACACACACACACACACAAACCATGTTTTCATTGCATAGGTATGTGGAACAAGAAGAATAAATAGCTGAGGGATATTCCAGGGAAGTAGACAAGTGGGTACATTAGGGATGCCCTGGTGAGGAGTCGGTCAACATGAAACAATGTTTACCATGCTACCTCTGTGTAGAAATCTGTCAATATAAATTAAGACTTTCCTGCAGTATGACAGCTTTCAAAATGACAGTACACTGGTGTCAGGAAATTCCCATGTTGTAGATAGTCCCCAGCCTCAGTGATAGCTCTGAGGAGTCCCATGTGTGTATTGTGTGTGAACTGCTCATTCAAGCTCATGTGGGGAGTTTGACTTCTATTCTTAGCAATGTCCTAATCAAAGTGGCAAACTCTTTGTCCAGCACAAATTGACTTTAGGATGGAGAAGGGAAAACAGTCAACTGGTCTACCACCTACTCATAAGCTCTTACGCCTTGTATTGGGCAATATAATTAGGAAATGATGATGTGATGATTTGACAGGGAGCCTTGTGACAGCCTGCTTGTTTTGATTTTTAAATAGGGACAAGTAGAAACACAAAATTGGAATTATTCTACTGAGTGGGTTATGAAGGAAAATGGATGAGAAAACGTTTTCTTTTCTAGTAGACTGAGATTTTTGTCTAGTCTACTCAAATTGTATCAACATCCTGATGGTTCCTCCAGTTGTAGGGAGTGGTACTAATTATTCTTAGATGAGTAAGTTGGCATCTTATTCATCCATTCACTGCATCCTCCCCCAATCTCGGCCTTTTCTTTAACTCTCATGGCCTTTTTCTCCTTCTTCCCTGTTAACCAGGTTAGGATTTCCTTATCCATCCCTGCTTTCTTTTCATTCAAAAGACTTGCCCCTGGACCTTTGAATCTCTGCTGCCTATCATATTTCTGCTCTGGCTCCTTTTGCCTGGATCCCTGGTCTCAGGATCCATCCAGCCCTATTTCAGACCTCTCCTTGGAAACTCCTGTTCACTACAATCTTGTACATGATCATCTAATGCTAGGAGATTAGTGCCTTCGGTGTTTCCTTCATCTGCTTCCGGGAAGTTCAAATCTAAGTCTCCTATTCAAATTCTTGTCTACATCTACATTTGTTTCCAACTTTCCTGAAATTACCCAGAAACCGCTGCCCCCCTCTCTCACACACACAAATATATATATATATATATATATATATGTTTTGTTCATTTTAACACAGTCTTCTCAGGACAGTCTTGAACTTGTTAGGTTAGCCCAGGCTGTCCAACAAAAAGATTCTCTTATTATAGCCCCCTCACAAACAAAACAGTGTTGGAATTTCAGGTATGTGTTACCACATCCCACACTTCTTTCCCTACACTTGAATTCTGTGTGACCTCAGAGACATGTTGTTTTTTCTCACCAATCTATGTCCTGAACGTTTGTATTTATAAAAAGCCATTTATACACACAGATCTAGTCTGCTCTCTTCACTTTGGGTTCCTCGAAAGATCAACAATTAGTACTGGTTCCTGTTGTCTCAAACTTTCACTCCCAAGCCCTGCTTTTGAAAACTGTTAACTGCAGCATTTCTGACATTGCTATCCTTCATCACAACCTCATAGGATAGAGGTTTATACCAAATCATACAATGTGCCAGAGATGCCCTTGAGAAAGAGTGAGAAAACCTACAGGATTGTTTTTATTAGTGTGTCAGCGGAATAGGAGAGGAAGAAGGTTGTTACATTCCATTATCAAATCCCATTTGCAGAAGAAGAAACTGACCCTAAAAATCCCTCAAGGGTAGAGGTGACATCCAGATAATCACTCTTTTCTGGAGGTGGGATTCTCTTTTGTATGCTTGTATCCGAGCTGCGCAGTTGTAGGAACTCATTAAATTCTCGCCGCATATGGAACACCGCTTCTCCAAAACGATGACTTGAGGTGACATCCATGAAATTTAAATGGTCCTTAAACTAGAGACTGCTGTAGAAATCCAGAAGGCTCAACAGGCGCCTGCCTAGTCCTGGACCGCCAGCTCCGGCCTGCAGCCTGAGAACTAGCCGCTAGAGGGCGCAAAGAGCGCGCCGGCCCCAGCCGGGGGCTGGAGAGGGTCGAGCGCGGGATCCGCTGCTGCAAGCCCAGAGCAGCAGGGTCGGCGGGCCGCACAGGACGAGAGGACTGTCACTGTGGACGCTTCGAGCTCACCGACCCGGGACACCGGCCTCTGGGGGGGCGTCAGGCCTTTTCCTCTGGGCTCCACGGCTCCCGATCACCGGTGAGCAGCGTTCGGTGAGGAGGGCGATGTCTGCGGGAACCCACCGTGGTCCCCCGGGGAACCGGGCACCTCCGTTCGCGCGTCTCTGTTGCGTCTCGGCCGCGCTGGGGATGCTGTGGTCCCCTGCGTCTCTGGCGTTCAACTTGGATGTGGACAAGCTCACTGTGTACAGTGGCCCCGAGGGCAGCTACTTCGGCTACTCACTGGACTTCTACATACCTGATGCGCGCACGTAAGTTGGTGGATTGGGTTGGTGGCCTGCGATCCCGGGTCCTGTCCGTGTCTCTCCAGAGGTCTCCGCAGCTAGGAGGAAAGGGTGTCTGATATTTCAGCCAACTGCCCACTCCGGGTCGGATTCTACTCTCTGCCTGCTACCAACATCTTTCCTCCTGGCTTAGGCTAGATAGATGTGCCCGTGAATCTGGGATTGGAGATGCTCCACTGGTATATAAGTTCGGACTCAAAGTCAGGAGCATTATACAAAGGAGAGTGTGGGGCGGGACAGACTCAGGTCAGTTTTAAAATAAGGACCGCAGTCTGTTCCTACGGAATCTCATACCGCCTTAGGTTGCAGACAGTTGAGATCTGCCTTCCCTATCACAGTCTCCACCTACCTCCACCTAGACAGGCAGAACCATTAGCTGCCTCTTCCAAAACCAGGTTTCTGGTGCTCATAGGCTTCCAAAGAGGAAATCAAGTTTGGCAGTCTTTCCATAATAAATCTGTTTGTGCCTGCCGCTGCTACCGCAGTCCGGGGTGGGCATGCAGGTAAATGTTCCCTGAGCAGTGACTTTCTCTGATCTCTTTGCAGAGCCAGTGTCTTAGTGGGGGCGCCCAAAGCCAATACTAGCCAGCCGGATATCGTAGAAGGGGGAGCTGTCTACTACTGTCCCTGGCCCTCAGAGAGGTCTGCACAGTGCAAGCAGATACCGTTTGACACCACCAGTAAGTGAATCTATTCTGTAGTGTGGCCCCTGGTTAAAAGGAACCAGAGCCATTCCTCCTGGCAATTCTGCGTTCTTTCCCCCTCCCAATGTACATTTGAGTGTTTGGGTGCATCTGGTAACATGTTTCCCTACTGTTCAGGGGTGAACACTAGGGGGAGTAGGTGCTTGGGACCAGTAGAAACTGTGTGTGGGGGTGGGGTGGGGGGCACGCTCTTAATCCTCGTACTTGTTTGGCAGAGGCAGGCTGATCTTTGTGAGTTCAAGGCCAGCCAGAGTTACAACGTGACCTTTACTATAGAGAATCGGGTTGGTCCTCAAATATAGACCTGGAGACTGATAAAGGACTCGCTTCAGAGTATTTGTAATTCTCTAGTTCCCAAGTCCGGAAATGAGACTTGCCCTCTAGTAGCTCCAGCCTGTAACCTGGGGTGCTTGACATTCTAATTCTTTTTTTTTTTCAAGCAAACGAATACTTTTATTAACATGTAAGATTTTGTTTTCAACATGGTCAGGGTTTTGACCTCAAACGCTCATCAGGTCTGCCACGCACACATTTATAGCGTGACTACGTATGAACCTTGAAGACGCCTCTTCGTTAAAGGTTTGGGTCCACTGCAGATTTTCTTTCCCAGGCCACACAGGTATTGCAAGGGTCTTTCATGTCATGCCCAGGATCTCCTCAAATATATGGGGATACCAACTTGTACAGACTCACACGACCTCCTCTCCCATACGAGGTTCCATTTCTTTCAGAAATGAGTTAGGCTGTCCCAACAAACTCACCAGGCAGGTTACAATAGACATTCTAATTCTTTACGGAAAGAATTTTCTTTCAAAATACTGGACATTAGATGCAAAATACTACTGTCAGAGTGTGGATGGATTACATTCATTTCCAAAATCCCCAGACAGATGTTTCTTATTTAATTAAAGGGAAAATACTGTTTCATCTGCTGTTTTTTACTTGGATCCTAAGAAAATAATTTAAAAGTGTTTTGAAAATACCGTCACTCGGTGTTTTAGTTTGTAGCACCCAAATGTTAGCATTCAAATAATATATATTATTAGAGAATAGCCCTTTTTTCAAAGATCCAAATATGTCAGGTCAAATGACGGTGTGATGGGCAGTAAATTAAAAGCCCTTGTACATGTCATACTTTAGGACATTATTCTTGCTTTCCCTGTGGTCCCGTGGTTATCTAATTGTTATGCATCTAGGATTTATGTAAATGTGCATTTTCACAGAATTTTGAAAAAATTGATTGTGTGGTATGTACTCATGACTTTAATCTGTGTTGTTTCTGTTGAGAGGGCAAATAATTTCAGGACTATCAATACGGAAATCACGTTAAAGAAAAAATATGCAATCTTTACCTTGAATTCTGACCCAATTAGAAAAACATTTTATAAAAACATTTTGAAATTATATTTCCATGCCCATTTATGGTCATAGTATCTTGTTTGTTATTTTATTAAATGGCTCGGTTATTTGAACCATTTATAATGCTTTATAAAGACTTATACGGCTTTATTTTATTTACATTCATATTTAGCAACTGGAACTTTTAAATCATTTGTGAATAGAACAGTGGTGTTTTGATCCTTACTGATCTCTACTTTCAGAATAAGCTCCTGGGGCAGGGGCGGAGGGAATGGCTCAGTGGGGAAAGCCCTCGCTGCAATCCACAGCTCCATGTCAAAGCTAGGCCACGGGGTGTGCCTGTGACCTCAGCACAGGGGGACTGGTAGACAAGAGCATTTAAGGCACTTTCTAGTCACTGATCTTAGCTAAAACACAGTGATCTTCAGGTTCAATGAGAGGCCCTGCTTCAAACAATAAGGCAATGGCGATCGGGGAGAATATAGCCTCAAACTCTGGCTTCCACAGAAGCTACTTGGGCCAGCACATCTGCACACATGTGTGCACACATCCATATACCACACACACAAACACACACAAAGACTGCATCTTAGGTTTGATCATATAAGCATGAAATCAATACCACTTTAGTTATCTGAGCCAAATAACTCTTGTAAGGTTTATTTGTATTTATCTCTGTGTGCATCCGCTTATGTTTGGTACATATGTATGGTGTCCATGGAAGCAAGAAGAATGTGTTGGATCACATGATGTAGGGACTGGGAACTGAACTCCCATCCTCTGGAAGAATAGCATGCTCTCCCAAGTACTTACCCCTCTCTCCAGCCACTAATCTGTCTTTTCAAAAGGTAATTTAAGTCCAAACCTTGAAACAGAAAGATACAAGGTATTGTATTATTTTAATTTACATTCAAGAAAGGAAGCATTTAAATGATGAAATGTTTGGGTTTTTTCACCAAGTAGCACTGAGTAGTTATACAAATGAATTTAATAACTTTCTAGCACATTCTAGAGTATATGAAATCAGCATGTAGTTAGCATTTTCTTTTCATTTTCTAAAAGAATAATTGAAATCTGTCCAGGCATTCATCTTTCTGCCCAGATGAATGTCTTTTTAAACTAATTCCAGTTGATGTCATGATTCAGTAGATAAAAACCGTAGAATCCAGGTATCAAACTGACTTTTAAATTGGCTTCTCCAGCCACTTTCCATTTAAATTACAGTAGTTAATATTTCCCAACATTTGCTCTAAAGCAATTGTTTGGGGGGCTCTGAGTTCACTTTTTTTTTAAAAGCAAACTAATGCTGAAAGATTGTGATTGGATTTCCATAATGGTCCACGGGAATACATTTAGACCATACTGTAGTTGAACTCCTATTGGCAACAGAAGAAAAAGGGACAAGCTAGGGCAATTTTGACAATTACCTAAGTAGAAAAATACTATCAAGAAAAGGCCTTTAAACTTAGATGGTAAAGGGAACTGGCTTCTTTGTAGAAGAACGTAGCAGGGTGTCTCAGCACTCAGGCATTGGACTTATGTTTTATAAATGTACACGGGATTTCTGATTTGGGGTGTGTGTGTGTGTGCATGTGTGCGTGTGTGTGTGTGTGTGTGTGTGTGTGTGTGTGTGTAAGGTGCAAACCCTGCACTTTGCACATACTAGGCAAATGCTGTGCTATTGAGCTACATCCCCAGTCTCTAGATGTCTAGTTTTCTCTTGATAGAGGTACACCCGACTGTTCATCAGTTATAGCCTTAGTACTTTGAGAATTTATAAATGGAACATCAAGAATGACTGGAAAGGAAAAAAGTAATGGATATTCCTGAAATAAGTACACAATACTCTCTCTCTGTCTCTGTGTCTGTCTGTCTGTCTGTCTGTCTGTCTGTCTGTCTGTCTGCCTGTCTGTCTATCTGTCTGCCTGTCTGTCTATCTGTCTCTCTCTGTCTCTCCCTTCCTCTCTCTTGGTGTGTAAATGTGCATGTGTCTCTGTCTGTCTGTCTGTCTGTCTGTCTGTCTGTCTGTCTCTCCTTCTCTCTCTTGGTGTGTGTGTGTGTGTGTGTGTGTGTGTGCACTTGTGCAGGCGCTCATGTGTATGTCTGGAGACCAGACGCTGATTCTGAATAACTTCTTCAATTTCTCCCCACTTCCACATATTCAAGTTAGCATTTCTCACTGAACCCTGAGCCCCAACTTTTGACTCTCCTCCCTGGCCAGAGAGCCTTGGGGAGCCTCCTATTAGGCCTTCATACATATGCAGCAAGCACTTTCTTGATCAAGTCATCTCCTCAGCTCCAAGAACATTGTGATTATTCTTTCAAAAGCAGTGAGGTAGGAAAGGCTGCACAGAGTTTCAGAGAAATGAAGGCTTCAGGCTGGAATTAATACTTCCGTGACCTACAATAGAGAGCCATCTCACTGAAAAAGAAGATAGAAATCTCTGGGAAAGGAAAAAATATCCCTGTGTCAGCCAAGAGGGGGTACTGTGAGTCCAGAAACATTTTTTTTCCCTATAGAAAATATGGGGGAGACATGGGTGCGAGCCAGAAGCCCGGCGCGCAGGTGCATGCTGCTGAGTAGGTGCTGGTGCTTGTCCGATCTGTCCAGTTATTCTGTTCACATGACCCAGGAGAGGAGAATAGACAGTAACTGTAATTTATGCAAAGAGCAAAGATGGGACTACAGGAGCTGGCAGAGCTGCTTTTTACTTGAGCACTGACTTTGTGAACAGAAGGGAATGCTAGAACACAGGCTGAACGCTGGCAATGGGCATCACCAGGACTCGGTCTCACGGTCAGCACTGTAGATGCATAAACATGTGCTCATGTTCATCTCTCCCACTCTCTCACCCAAAACAACTACGCAAAACACATTCTATGAGTCAAGAATCCGACCTCAAAGGTATGACCACGCCCGTATGATGCAGTTATGGGCTGCTGGTCTTCTTGGAGTGCTAACTCAAAGCTCAGGATCTCGATGGGGTCTGTGGAGCCCAAGAGCCACTGCACACCTTCCCTCCCTTTCCTCTGCCCCACATCACCTGCCCACCACAGTTGGATCTGAAAATCCCAATGTCAAGAGTCTAAACTAAGAAGCAATTTTCACAAGAGCCTTGGAGAAACCAGACGGTTAGAAGAGGCTTGTTCTTGGTGGAAATTATGGGTTGTAATGTTCTGGTTTCTTTAAGTTCCCACTGACTCTTTGTTCAGGGTCCCCAATGAGTTACCGCCTGAGTTTTCCTGGAAAAAAAGGAAGACAACGGCTTTGCTTGAAAAAAATAGGGGCTGTGACGTAGGCACAGAAGCAAGGTGGCGTTCATGGAATGGGGTATAAAGTGTCAGGGACACGTGTGTACTACGTTGCCATATACTTTCTGGTATTACCCTGTAACACTACCCTCTGTCCACATCGTTCACTCTGTCTGCTTTTCTCATTATATCTCAAGGCAAGATACCGAGAAAATCTGACTTCTTTTTTTAAAGGAAGTTGTTTCAACATGTCCCAGCCCTGGGATGTCTACCACTCAGCGTTTTGCTGATATAACTCACTAAATGTCCTTGGTTAGATACTGAAGAACCCAAGTAACTTAGTCCCAGAACCTACTTCAATTTATTTAAGACTAACCACCCCCTTTAAAAAGTAACCTGCTTAATTTAATTCTTTTTGCTAACTGATCATCATTTATTTCTACTTTATCAATCAACTTGGATTTCATTTCTCACTATATTGTGTGATAAATACAAAACTAGAGGAAGTTTCCAATAGCCCAGGACTTCAAACGCATGAATACCGTCAAATTCTGGTCCTTTCAAGTCCAGAAGGAGGGGGTTTTAAAAGAAGCATATGGTGATGGGGGAGGTGCAAAGGGTAGATAATTTCCCTGCTCTGTACAAAATCAAGTAGTTCCAAAGAAGCACTTCTCTCTTCCCCCTCTGTCCCCCCCCCCACTTCAATGGGACAGAATCCCTTCTATTTGCTGAATTGATTTCTTTCCCTTTTGTCTCTGCACTGTGCCCCTGTCGGACAAAGCTCAAAGGCTCACATCTGCCCTGTGCATGTGAAGTTCTGAGGCTCATTTCTTCTTTTTCCTCCACTTTCCCCAGAGATCTGTGGATGCCTTCAGGATCGGTAGAACAGAATTGTCCTGGTCAAGGATGGGTGAATGAAATTGGTGTTTTCAGCTATGGGTCATGAGATGGTAAATGGTGGAGAGCTGCAACCAAGCACCATCCAGAAAATATTTGACAGTTTTTATTCCCAAGTCACAGACTTGGAGAGGAAACCTAGAGGCAGGTGCTAGTAAGGACGGTCACAACCGCAGTTAAGGACAGAGGAAGTTGAATGGGGTTCACTCATCCTCAGAGACCCATGTGAACTTGGCGCTGCTGGGAGAAGCCAACTGAGAAAGACGGCTAGAATTTGCCTGAATGTAGTATCTTTGTGGGAAAGAGAGGGGAAAACAACAGAAACTCTCAGGTAATCTGGTTAGGGCCTTTCAAAATCTCAGAATGGCAAGACTTTTGCTGGGATTGACTTGGAAAATGGAATTCCTCGTTTCATTTTGTGGGAGCTGTCTCCTTTTGTATTGCCTCAGCCCACAGCCTGAACAGTTCTTAGCATCTGTCTGCCTTACACTGGGACTGGCTTGTTCTGTGATAGTGTGGGCTGTGCCGGTTTCCCTCCCTCCCTCCCTCCCTCCCTCCACCTTCCACTGGTGGTGGTGGATAGATCATGCTTTGTTCAGCAGCAAAGAGAAAGGAAGATATAGGTCAGAGCTACTCAAGCAAATGATAGAAGGAAGACCTTGACTGTGGCAGGACTCAGGAAGAGCAGAAGGCTGTACTTCAGGGAGCTCAATTGAAAGGAAGAAGACAGAGGGGAGACAGCAGTGACCTTCTACTTTAAAGGGACCATGATGAAGCCAAGAGTGTTGGTGCACATGTAATCCCTACTGCGTGGAAGCCTGAGGTCAGAATATGGATAATTCAGGGCCTCCATGGGGTATAGAGTAAGTCCAATTCCAGCCTGAACCACTCAGTTTCGAAATGAAAGTGACAAGGGAGGTAGAGATAGAACAGAGTGGCAGAATACTTGCCCAATGTGTAGGAAGCCCTGGGATCAATGGCCAGTCCCTAGCTCAGCAAATGGATGAGGATAAGGATGGAGAGGATGGGGATAATGGGACTAGGGATATATATGATTGGCAAGAGATTTTTTTAACAGGCATGATGCCCTGAGTTTGATTTCCATCACCAAAGAAAGAAAGAAAAAAAGAAAGAAAGTTTTACTACTCATAAACATATACAGATGAATACATATATACAGAAATATATACACACATAGGGAAAGCAATATGTATATAAATGCATATGCAGAAGTGGTACTAGCCATATGCTAATTTAGCCTGACCAAGAGTCATTCAGCTAACCCTCTACTTTTCCCATGAAAATTCCCCGATGGCTGGCCTCATAGAGACACCCGCCCTGCATTCCTAATGGAATCTCCATTGGCTCAGACTTCCCCACAACAAAAACAACTGGGCCCTGATAGGAGAAGGGAGGAGGAGGAGGAGGCGGCATCGGACCCCACAGTGCTTAGCAACCAAGGGAGAGAGAGGAAGCAATTAGAAAGAGGAAGCCCTTGAAACTCCAACTAGAAATAGGAAACAGATCTGCTCCACGGCTAGTTGAGTTGTATGAACACTAGGCGCCTGTTGCTTAATCTGCAAAATTCTTTCAAGAAGCTGGAAGTCTGAGCGAGGGAACAGGCTTCCAGGTTCTTGGCAAGGATACTCCAGGCAACAGATGCAAAGTTCTGTGAGAAATATTGGAAATAGTCTTGAAATTATTCTGAGAGAAGAAAACATTTGACATTTAAGCAGACTGGCTGAGGTGCGCACTTGCGACAGCCCTGGGTAGCAAGTCCTGCATCCGTGATGAGGACGAGGAACATGGCCGACACAACAAACATGTCGAGTACATTTAATGAAGACGTCTAATTTTTCAAAATTCAATTTCAGCACATGCTTACCAAAACCATGTGTAGTTGCATTCAAGGTGTATTTGCACAATGAGTCCTAAAATAGATTAGCAGTAATGTCAGTTGTAGGCCATGTTATAAGGAGATTTGAGATAGCCAAGCAAATTGTGATTCACTGATAAGTGGTTTATATTCAAAACATTCTAGCTCTTACACCAGTTCTGCACTGTTCTGAAAGGCAGACTGGCAGAGATTGGCTGAAGGTCACCAGACAGTCTGGGGGAAGTGCAGTTCAATCTCAGCCAAGCGGAAAGGCCAGAACTGGGATCTCGGAAGTTAAGTAGCAGCACCGCTGAGGTCTGTCAAGATGAGAAACATTTCTAGATCCACAAACATTGCCCACGTGATCCTTTTGCCCTTTGGATTATTTTTGTAAAGATAAAATATCCGTTTCAAAACCTGGTCTCTCTCAAAATGCCCGTTGAGTATTCATTCCAAATGAGAAGAGCCAAGTTGAATGGAACAGCGGGGCGATTGGGGCAACCTGGTGGAACTTTCAGTGTCCTGGTTATTGTGGTGCATAGTTAACTACATGTAATTGCCCAAATCCATAGAAGTACAAAAGAATAAACTTTGCTGTAAGTAGTGTAAGTAGCAAAAATTTTTTTAAATGAAAAGAAAAAAGAGAATGTTTGGGGAATACGAGAAAGTTACATATTTTATATGATCCATTTTTCCCATAACCATTGCTCTGAGCACACAGGCATTAAGATCTTTAGTCTATGGCAATGTCTGATCTAATAAAACTGGATTCTGTGAGAACACATAGTTTGGATGATGAGTGCATGCCATTTCTCCTATGTGAGACTGAAGATGTAGAATCATCTTTTATGGTTCTTTAATTTAAAGAACCATCACTGAGTAAGGTTGAGTAAGAATACATCTGTTCGACAGGATGCCCTAACCTGCAATTGCAGGTCTTGTAGAACCTAAGCGTGGGAGCCCCTCGTCAGTAGTCACCAAGCTGAGCGCTCACTTCAAGCACAATATCTTACACATCAAAATGTGTGCAATTGCACTGTAAGGAATTTACATTGCAGCGTTGGGCTGATTTTTTTTTTTTTTCTATCTGTGGTATTTGGCATATGGACGCAGATTCTTATATGATACTGTAAAAGACTCTATCAATCTGTAATGATTTCCAGGACACACTGAGGCTAGAGAAGAGGGAACACAGGATTGCTCCAGCATCCATTTACTGAAGGACTCTAGAGAACCCATGCTGTATCCATCGTCTGATGCCCAATGACCTGGGAAGGGAGGCTCCTAATGGCCAGGCTGTGGCTCCTTCAGCTGCATCCATCACCACCTCGCAAAGCTCACCCAGATGGCACCATTATAAGTCAGCCTCTTGCCACACTGCTTAATTAATATCTTCCCACTGCAGCACAGTATTTCTTCCTCCTCGTCACACATGCTCCTGTTCACTTTGGGCTGTTTTGTGGCCTCTTCTTTAACTGCCTAAAATAACTTGTTTTTCAGAAATGATTTTCTTTTTGTTGTTGTTGGTGGTGGTAGTTTTTTGTTTATTTGGTTGGTTTTGTTGTTTTATTCTTTAATCTTTTTTTAACAATCCAGTTGTTATCCTCCTCCCAGTCTGCCCTCTGACTGTTCCTCATTCCATAACCCCTCCCCATCTCCAAAAGGATGTCCCCACCCCACACCCCGAGCACACCAGACATTCCTCCCCACTTCATGGGGCCTCAAGTCTCTCTTGGGTTAGGGCATCTTTTCTCACTGAGGCCAGACCAGACAGTCCTCTGCTGTATATGTGTCGGGGTCTCATACCAGCTAGTGTATGCTGCCTGGTTGGTGGCTCAGTATCTGAGAAATCGCAGGAGAGGGGATGAGGGTGGAGTGGGAACATGATCAAATATAAGGGGGCATAGAGGAAATAGGAGTGAAGTCCTGAGAGCCAGCAGATAGAATGGAAACAGGCAACCTTGGGAGGTAGGAGGCAGGGGAATGCTCTAGAATGGACCAGAGACCTGGAAGTGAATTACTCTCAGGACTCAAAGGGGGAGAGAAAACTTGTACAACCCACCTCCAGGAGAAAGACAGGGAAAGAAAGTGGAGGGATGGAGTTGCCATTCCACAGTCAAAAACTCTGACCCAGAATTTGTTCTTGCCTGAAAGAACTGCAGGGACAAAAATGGAGAGGAGCCTAAGGAAAATAAGGTCCAGTGACTGGTCCACAGTGAGATCCAGCTCAGGGGGAGGCCCCACGACCTGACACTGTCAGGAGGCTATGGTGTGCTCACAGGCAGGAGCCTAGCATGGCTGTCCTCCTGCCACTGTCAGGAGGCTATGGTGTGCTCACGGACAGGAGCCTAGCATGGCTGTCCTCCCAGAAATGATTTTCTAATCAGAAAATGACTTCCTTCATCTCCTTCTTATACTTCCCAATAGGGTTTGTTTCTAGAATTCCAAGATCACCACACATCGTTTTATGGAAGATAGTAAAAACAACAACAACAATTTCAACAGCCTAAATATGTTAGTCAACTAAGTCAGTGCTGTAAAACACATAAATATGATATAATCATAAAATTGAAATCTAAGAGGACCAACATTAATATGAGAAGTTACTTTTATTTTAATGTTAATTTAATACCTTCAATACCGTGTATATGACTTTAGAAGAGTACTGGAAAGAGGGTGAAGTGGATGGCTGCCAGGACAAAATGGGTTCTGGGTTGAAGAGAGATCTCAGTTGGTAAATCCTAGCCATGCTGCCTAGTGGATTCAAGTTTGAGCCCTACAACCCATGTGCTATGTTCAGTTCAGTGAAGTATAGTTGTGGTATTAGTGCTGGGGAAGCCAGGGGTCAGCAGCAGGGGTTATTTCTCAGGTGCCCCTGCCCTGTTTTTGATTCTCACTGGCCCATAACTTACCCAGCCTGCTAGGATGGACGGATGGCCAGCAAGCCCCAAGGACCCTCTTGTCTCTTTTTTGCCAGTGCTGAGATTATAAGCACATAGCATCTTGCTTGGCTTTTAAAAACTTGGATCTTGGGGTTAGAACTCAGGTTCTTGTGTCTAGTCCTTGTTCTCTACCATCTCCCCAACAGTACCATAATATTTTTGCCCTTAAAAGCACCTTTTAATTCCAACAGATATTTATTTACTTATTACAACGTCGTCTAAAGGGAACAGTAGAGTTTTAAATAAAGCTTAGTGACATTACACAGGCAGACCTTCGAGGCCCTGGCATATGGTCACAAGGAGAATCTTGGTTTTACGTCTATAGGGAGTACAAGGAAAAGCAGGGACAAGCTGAGAGGCAGAGAAAGAAGTATATGGGTATGTACATGAGCGTTTATTTCAGACTGAGTCGATCATCAGCTTTCTATTACTTCCACAGAAAAGTGGTACATACTCAAGGGGTTTTAAACAACGCACACTGATTGCCATAGTGCTCTGAAAGTCCAAGTCTAAAATTGGTCTCCCTGAGCTAAAATCAAGATCTTGGCAGAGCCATGTTCTTTCTGGAAGGGTTTGGGGAAAGCTGTTTCCTTGACTTTCTCAGGCTATAGCCTGCCCCTGTGCTCTGGCTGGTGGCCCTGTCCATTTATAAAACTCGCAGCATGGGCCACGTGCTTCTGCATGGCTCTCCTCTGGGCATCCTTTTCTGCTTTGTAGAGCTCACATTATTATATCGGGCCATGTTAATACGCAGAAGACCTTGTCTGTCTTAAGGCCCGGTGACTAGCATCTGGATTGCATTTCAGAAACAGCTCTCCTCTATTATTATTTACCTATAACTCATT
Organism: Mus pahari; assembly: GCF_900095145.1. Classification (NCBI taxonomy): domain Eukaryota; kingdom Metazoa; phylum Chordata; class Mammalia; order Rodentia; family Muridae; genus Mus; species Mus pahari. Next base: position 279,245 of record NC_034592.1, on the reverse strand, counting down.
TATAAGTTTGTAAATACGTGAAGGTTATGATTTTTGTCTAACCCAAGTGGTCAATGGGACTTTACTGAAGGAGCGACACTTTAGAAGTGGCCTGAGTTATGTGAGGCTTATGAGGAAGAAGAGTTTTGTCTGGGTTAAATTCTGGAGGTGAATGACTGTGTGTAATAAGAAAGGTTTGAGCCTAGAGAGTAGGGAAAGATTACAAAGTTAGAGTCATGATCCCGAAGGGCCAGGCCTCTGATTGTATTTATTTATATATGCACATGTACACCTATGGGAGTGAGTGTGTGGATACACACACACATACACAATTTAAAAAAAGAAATAGGTCTAATAAGAAATGTATAAATGTATTTCATGAAGGTTGGCAATTGGGTACAACCAGCTTTCTAACTATGGCCATTGGAGGTACTATGATGGACACGCAAAGGTGAAATGTTTCATGAGATCCATCAAAACATCATGGGAAACGTGGTTTCCCAGAGTCCTCTACAACCTTTGCTTTATACCATTCCTACTTCCTCTACCACTGTGACTCCAGAGCCAACTGGACTCACTGGGTCAAACAAACGGTATGTGGAGTTGGCAGGAAGATGTGGTGGGCAGTAGATCTGGGAGGAGTTGCGTGGGAGTAGATTTGATAAAAGTACATTGTATACATGTCTGAACTTAAATCCTCAGACTTAGAAACACCACCACCATGAGACACCAATGAATGCAGTTACCCAAAGAGCTGAGATCTGGAGACATCTTAGGTTTCACAAATACAAGCCCTACAAAGGCCATCTCATCATCTCCCGAAGAAATGTAGATGTTTTTGAGTACAGGCACAATGCACACAGACTAAGTCAACATTGCACTAATGCAATTTCATGGAGTCAAAAGAGGAGAAATACATAAAGTGAACCTGAACCTTCTAAAGACTTTCTAAAAGCCTGGGGCCATTTGGATACAGTACTCTCCCCTGGAAACACACTCAAAATAATACCTTAGCAGGCCTTCATGGTTTTGTTCTGCCAGGCATGATGCAGCTATCCTGTATGCCGCCAGACATTCTAGTGCCTTTCTTAGAACTTGACTTTCCTTCCTGCATCTTCCCCTTCGGAGGGAACTGTGGTTTGGAGAGTTTGGGGGTTTTGACATTTGGCATTGTAATCATTCAGGATGTGATTTCAGAGACTTTTAGATTCTAGGCACTATAAACCTTACATATTTTGATCTTTCAGAATCTAAACATTTAATATTATGACATGGGATTGTGCCTTTCAAGATTCTGACCAGCACTAAATTATATAGTGCTTTAATAGCCAGGGTTGAGATTTGGGGTTTTATACTAATAGAAATGCACAACCAAGGAGGGAGTTTTGAGTAGGAAGTAAGATTGTTTGAATTATGTTTTTTTAAAGGATAAGTTGAGCTATTGGATAAAGAATATGCTATCCAGAACAGAACTAAAACCAAGCCAAAACAGAAGCCAAGGGGATAAGGCAAGGGCAGCTTAGCACTGCTCAAGGATAGAAACACAGCTTGCCATGGAACGATGCAGGGTGAGAGCTGGGTGGAATTGAATTTCACACCCAGTTTAAAGGACCTAGTTCTGGATCAGAGGATCAGTGCGAAAAAGGAGGAAGAGTTTGACCTTAGCTCCGGAGTAAGCGGACTGAGAGTGAACACTGGGAAAGGAGCATGCCTTGGAGGAAGCAGCAAGGGTTGAACCCAGATATGTGAAACTCGAGATGCTTATTAGACCTCCGAATGGATGTCAAATGGGCTGGTGCATAAAGAGACCCAGGCCTTGTGCAAGATGCCTGGGATTTTAAATTTGGAAGCTGAGTATAGATGATATTTAAGAAAATGGCTTGTGCGGACCAAGCATACAGCAGCAAAATGAGCAAATAGAAAAGAGGAGGTCCCCAGGTTGAAACTGAGACCCAGAGCAAACCAACCTCTAGAGAAGGATGGGGCACAGAGGGGAGTGTGTAAGGCACAGAGAGACCTGGTAGATGAAAGTTTGGATGTCAGCAAAATGTGATGAAAGATTTGTCTTTGTAACTGAAAGTTGTGCATTCAGTTTTTTAAAAAGAGTAGTTTCAAGGGAATGTGTCAGAACAGACTGGGAGCAGATGACGAGAGAGAGCAAATGTGCAAAGCTATATGTGGAACCTGGAAATTTTAATAATCCAGTAGCTACCACAGAGTGGTTGCAATATGATGGAAATTAACCAGAGGGAATGAAAGGAAACAATGTTGACGGAAAGAGAGAGTGATTCACATAAGTGGGAATGGATGGGGTTCTAAAATAAACAGAAGATCTACCCTTGCAAGATCATGAAGGGAAGACTGCTCATCCTTAGTCCTGGCTAGAATGAGTTGTGAGTGGTTGATGCATTATGGGATGCAGGAAGAAAGTGACCTTTCATCTCATTTTGTCTTCAGATTTTATCAGTGAAACAAAAAGCAAAGCCGTCAGATGAAAATGAGGAGAGAAGACTGGGAGGAGAGGGAAATGGTGATACCGTGAACACAGACCATACTGAGCACTGAAGTAACAGGGTGTCCAGGCAATAGATACACAACCATTTCTGCATGCACTTGTTTAGTGAATGTACCTTTGTCTCCACTCACCCCATAGCATGGCTGTAGACAGGGTAGAATTTAAGAAATATCTCCCAGAGGACAACTCCACCTTGGAGGTTAATCTTCCAAAGTATAAACTGCAGACAAAGAAGTCCTGGATTCTTTGGTGCCTACTTGAACAACATCAGGAAGAATTATTTTTTAAAATTCATATAATGTACGGGAAAGTACCTTCTGCACAAATCTGGCAAGCTGAGGTGAACCCCTGAGACCCACAATAATGTGGAAGGAGAGAATCAGCTCCACTAAACTGTTCTCTGACCTCCGTATGTACTGAAGCTTAACTGAATCAACTGTTTCCTTAGATGAATGGGTGGGGTCATTTTTACTTCATCGTCTTTTACCGAAGAAGATAGAATTATATGTAATATTCAACCAAGCAATAGGATGGTAGCTCAATTATATTCTCAAATGTTACCAAGAGAAGCTAGTTTACACAGCCCAATTGGATACTGTATTTAAAGCAGTCCTCTGAGGTCATATTGAAGACATTATAATGACCTTCCTGAGATTTCTTTTCATTAGTTTATGAAAATAAATGATTAGGTACTAAATAGAAATGTGCTGTGCCTTTGAGAAATAATACTGACACGTAAGCCACATTGGAAGGTCTTAGGGTTTTAAATCTGTTCCTACACACAAGGCATGTGATCAAGAATTTCTTGAGAGGAAGAGAATTCTAAGAGAAAGAGAAAATCTATATGAAGGGTTTGAGGGAGAATAAATATTAAAAAACTAAAGTTACATTGGTTAGAAATGACAAGAATGATCCTGTCAAGATGGCAGACTCTTTATGGCTGGCTTTTTCAGTGGAGAAACATGTCTGCCCCTGGGGTAGAGAATGGATTTGAAGGTGGCAAGCTTGAGCCAGAGCAGCCATGTTAGCAACTGAAGCCGAAGAGAACGTGAGGGAAGTAGCTGCCATGAGGAATGATGCCTGAGAGGCAGAAAGAGATGCAACGACTTGAGATTCGAGAGAGATTAAGGGAATCAACCAGCAGAAAGTGATGAAGAGAGGGAATTGTGGACCATGGGGTTGATGGTTTTCGAGGATGTAGTTCAGGCTCCTCACTTCATTAATGAGATTGCCTCGTATCACAGAAAACTAATGGATAAAACAGACATGACAGTCTGTCCACACAACATTTAAGTCCTATGGAAAACCAGTGCATTGAAGTTTGATTCCAAGGTGTCTTAGGAACAAAACAAAACAAAACAAAACAAAACAAAAAAAAAAAAAAAGAAAGAAAAAGAAAAAGAAAAAGAATTTAGGGTTGCAGAAAGATTTCATATTTGATTGGAATATGTGCATTTTCTAAGTCAAGGAAAGCTTACATCAGAGGAAAGGATTTAGAGAGACATCTGAAGAGTGGTGTGTGTGTGTGTGTGTGTGTGTACATACATGTGCATAGGTAAGAGAGAAAACTAACCCAGCCAACGTGACTATAGCAAAGTGATTTGTAGAAACTGAAGTTATATTGATGGTTTTTATCACTGCAGACCAAACTGCAGTCAAGTCTGCCTCAATCATCTACAAGTGGCTTGTGATTTCCCCTGGGGAGCTAATGGGTTTGTTTCTTTATTTCTAATTTCTCACTGCTCACGCTGTACCTTATAAATCAACAGAATTCCCACCCTCCAAAATTGCTCATACTGTCTTAACAAAAGTCCATATGTATTTGCAGAACTAACTTTACATGAAACTTTAGTTAAGTTACATATTAAAAACATTTCAAATATTATTATACGATGTAGAAAACCATTCATTTTTATTGCTAAGCAAAACTCTAAATAGCGCTGGTTAGCTACTATGGTTATTCAAAACATGAAGCTGGGAATGTGTTCTCTATTCTTTGTGAGATAATTTCGATATGGAAATAATTATAGAAAAATCATGTTCTCATCCAGGGCAGGAAAATATATAATAGGAATTATTGTAATATAATCTTTATGATTGCTTTCCCAAACCCATACATATGAAAATTATTATTTAAACTTAAAATCACAAATTTGTCTCATTTAAGCATCTTAATATTTGGTTATGTATGGAGAAAAATACTGAAATTGTGGTTTTGACAAATGGACTTAAAAGTTTCACAATTTTCAGAATGGCATAATTAATTTTTTCTGTTCTTATATTGTGAACGGCTGAATGAGCTTACCATGATGAGCAGAAAGTACATCCAGGAAACTGGAGTATAATGCCCTTTCTGCTGCCATGTTTTAGAACTCAACAATGTACTGGCTGGTTTTGTGTGTCAACTTGACACAGGCTGGAGTTATCACAGAGAAGGGAACTTCAGCTGGGGAAATGCCTCCATAAGATCCAGCTATGGGGCATTTTCTCAGTTGGTGATCAAGCAGGTAGGGTCCATTCTGGGTGGGACCATCTCTGGGCTGGTAGTCTTGGGTTCTATAAGAGAGCAGGATGAGCAAGCCAGGGAAGCAAGCCAGTAAGTAACATCCCTCCCTGGCCTCTGCATCAGCTCCTGCTTCCTAACCTGCTTGAGTTCCAGTCCTGACTTCCTTTGGTGATGAACAGCAATGTGGAAGTGTAAGCTGAATAAACCCTTTCCTCCCCAACTTGCTTCTTGGTCATGATGTCCAGGAATAGAAACCCTGACTAAGACAGACATTAAACCACTTTCTCAGCTTTTTTAAGTTAACATTTTATTGATTATTTGTTAATTTCACATCATGCACTTATCCCACTCGACTCCCCATCCCTTCATATCCACCCTCCACCATTGCAACCTCTCCCCCAAAAGGAAGAGAAATCTCATTGTGGAAGTTGCAGTGTATGACAGTGTGTCCCACAGTGTACCCTTTTGTCCATACTTCTTTGCTTGCAAATGTTCATTGCAATGAGTCATTAATCTGGTTCAAGGCCTCTGGCTCCTGCTACACCATAAATACTGGCTTCTCAGTAGAACTTCCCTCAGATATCCTGTTGTTGACTTGTGTCATGGAGGCCCTACAGCTTGGGATCTGTAGGACATGCCCCTTCACAAATTCTAGCAGTTCATAGATAGGGTAGATATTGGGGTGGACCAACTTAAAGCCCTGGATCTGGGCCCTGGGTCGTAGCTGGACTGGTCACCCTGCCAGCTTTCCCATACCCACATCACCAGGGTGAGGCTCTCCAGCACTGCCCAGGCTAGCTCACCCAATGAGGTACCCAGGAAGGGGGAGGGTCAGCTCTCCTCTCAAGCCCTCAGGTGACTCACCCAAGCCCACTCTAGCAGGGTTGGCTCTATTGTGTTGCCAAGGCAAGGTACAAGGCCCACTCTCCTGAGTGCTGCAGCTGTTGAGGGGCAGGGCCAACTTTCCAGCTTTCATGACCTCAAGTCCGGCTCTCCTGCCTGCTGTATGTAGGTGGCAAGGGGCAAGGAAGGGATATGAAGTTACAAAGAAAGAAAGAGAGGGGGGAGAGGAGGGGGA
>NC_034592.1:262831-273077 GCF_900095145.1 Mus pahari | reverse complement strand
AGAGAGAGAGAGAGAGAGAGAGAGAGAGAGAGAGAGAGAAAAGAAACACATGGCCCATCTTTGTCACAAAAGAACCAAAAAAGTATCTTTCTTGTCATTGATATAACTCTAAGATGACAAATATTGTCTTTTAACCAGGTATAAAGCATTTTCCCAGGTCTTCAATTCTCCCCAGAATATAGAATAATCCAATTGGCAAATAACAGAGAAAATACTTCAAGCCATTGTTAACAGCATTGCTTAGCTCCCATCACCAAGCCATTGTTAACAGCATCGCTTAGCTCCCATCACCAAGCCATTGTTAACAGCATCGCTTAGCTCCCATCACTGAGATCCACAGAGAAGGAAGCTTATTGCAAAACACTTTATAGTTTGAATTTTTTAAAAGAACCTACATATTTTCAACTTAAAAAGATAATTTATGACCTTGTATATTCATTTGGTGTTGGCATAGAACTCAGAGGCTTCTTCATACTAGGAAAACACTCTAATGATGAGATCCATAAGCAGCCCTTTTGTTGTTTGTTGTTTTGGGACAGGGTTTCCCTAATTATCCCAGGCTAGCCCCAAACCTGTAATGCTCCTGCCTTTGTCACCCAAGTGCAAGGATTGCAGGCATGAGCCATCCTATCCTCCACTTACAAACAGGTTTTAAGAAAATTACTTAGAGAAATTGGAAATAAAGGATCATGGTGTGTGTGTGTGTGTGTGTGTGTGTGTGTGTGTGTGTGTGTGTAACTCAGTGGGGAATAGGAGAAAGCTACCAGACTAGAAAGGAAGCCTCACACATGGAGGTCAGACAGAGCCTATGTCTTCTGATGTGAAGAGCAAGACATGGGGACCCAATCTGTTAGGCAAAGGTAATCATTTCATTCATACTACATGTGTGCTTGCTTATTCATGTACGTATCTACTTACATAGGGTATACATATATGAGGTAAGTTACCAATTTGAGTTAGCAGATTATCCAGTCAGAATAAAACATCTCTTGAACATCTGAGGCAGAAATGAGTCAGTGAAATTTATTTAAACACCAGATCTCTCAACAGCCAAGAGTGGAGCCCCAGACCTTTCTTTATCATCTTTCAATGGGGGAATTGAGAGCAATCCATTTGGAACTTAAATTTCTCTGACATAAAACCCAAACCACACTCTCTTCTTGGGTTTGTTTCTTTTAGATAAGGGATCATCCAACACCGCCATTTTATCTTGACCTGTATGTATGAATCTTCTTTAGTCTCACAAGCATAGCTTCAACCTAAAGGCAACGTTTACAGCACATTTGATGATGATCAAGATTTAAACATTTCAAGATTTCTTCCCCCCTTTCTTGATCAAAACTGTCTGGACAGTTCCGACAACAGCTTGAAGAAAGTCCCTGAGGAGACAGGCTTGGAAGTGATGACCGAAAGCTAGAGCCAAACTTACTGTTTTTCCAGAATGAGGTCAAGAGTTTTATAAATAGTTTCCCAAAATTGTTCCATCTGCCAAAGTGTTTGGCCACACCTGTGTGGTCTCAGCCTTTCCCACTCCTCCACTGTTGATTTAGCCTCACTCCTTCAATCCTTCTCAGTTCACTAAATAGATTAGAGAACTCTGGCCTTGCTCATGTGTGCACCACCTTCTACAGCACCACATCCCTCTCCTGTTCTGAAGCATGCATTCCCCCAAGTAAAAAGACCCAAAGCTGGCAGGCTTGCCACCCACTGGGATCTATACCCAGGCTGCCCAGATATACCAGTTTAAGGGGGATTATTCACAGCCCAGAAAATAGAACAGGCTGTTTGCTGACAGAAAACTGTATTTCTCAGCATGGCTTCATGTCTGTTCACGGTATCTTCAGGTTTGTCTACACTCCCAGATTATAGATATAAATTAAAAGGAAATGCAAATGGTGAAAATCTCTCTCTCTCTCTCTCTCTCTCTCTCTCTCTCTCTCTCCTATTTACCTCTCTCTTCTTCCCTCCTTCCTTCCCCTTATTTCCTCTCCAACATGCACACACTTACTTTTTCAGCAACAATGAAATTGAACTGAATAATTTATCCTGGGAAACTTCTGAATAAATGCATGGAAACTGGACCATTCAATCAATGCATACTTATGGACAACTTACAGGGTACTCTGAATTATTCAAGAAGTGAAGACTGCAGAGCCAGACAGGATATCTCTATGCGAGAAATTAATGTACTTTATCAAGGGAAAACCGATACATGGGAAAACTAGCATACTGTTATCTCAGACAGTGGTCAGTACTATTTTAAAAAGAATGGCAAGATAGTCACAGAGTCAGGTGACTTAGGACCCTGTGTCTTGGGGCGGTGGGTATTTTAACTTCCACCTGAGCAATGAAAAGGAGAGCTCTCTCAGGGCTGGATGGCACAGTGGGTAGAACATTTCAGACAACAGGACAAGCAATGGCAGTAAGGAAGCCTTAAAGGCTAGGCGTGTTCACAGGATGGGGCATCACTATGTCTTCCTCTTAATGAAACCCACAAACTGACATTGTTTGAGAACACCAGGAGGCTGTGCTGTCTCCTAGGACTGTTTTGTTTGTTTTTCTCCCCTTCCCCTCCCCCTCCCTTCCCCCTCCCCTGATCCTCCCTCCCCTTCTTCTTCTTCTTCTTCTTCTTCTTCTTCTTCTTCTTCTTCTTCTTCTTCTTCTTCTTCTTCTTCTTCTTCTTCTTCTTCNTCTTCTTCTTCTTCTTCTTCTTCTTCTTCTTCTTCTTCTTCTTCTTCTTCTTCTTCTTCTTCTTCTTCTTCTTCTTCTTCCTCTTCCTCTTCCTCTTCCTCTTCCTCTTCCTCTTCCTCTTCCTCCCCCTCCCCCTCCCCTTCCCCCTCCTCCTCCTCCAAAGATAAAATAACCATCATTGAGCAAATGCAGATTAGATGTTCAATGCATGGTTGACATGGTTTGAATATGTTCCACAGACTTATGTGTCTAACACTCTAACCAGTAGAACACAGTTAAGAGAGCTTGTAGAAGTTTTAGGAGATGGGGATGGCAAGCAGGGGCTGGCTCATGGGGGTGGGGGACTTTGAAAGTATAGCTAAGCCCTAGTTCTAGTCTCATGCAGTGTGCTTCTTCACTGATGGGATGTGAATAGACAAGTCACCTGACCTGGACTAGGCTCCTACTGTTAACATGGCTTCTTCATCAGATACTGAATGGAAATCAGTGTCTCTTCCTGCCTGTGGCTTCTGTCAGTTATTTGGTCACAGGGGAAAGAAAAGGAAGTAACCCAATGGTGTTGAGACACATGGCTCTATGTGTCAGAGTAAGCACAGCAACTCTACCACAGAGTGTAAGAAGGAGCTCTGCATGGACAGTAAGCTCCATAAAGTTAAAGGATGAGAGAGGGAAAGGGGGAGGGGGAGAGGGACAGGGACAGGGAGAGGGACAGGGACAGGGACAGGGACAGGGAGAGAGAGAGAAGATGTTTACAACATATAAAGTGATAGAGGTCAATACTCCAAGCATATGACCTGTTATACAATCACTTGAGTCAACATGTAAACAAGAAGATAAGCAAGTGATATAAATGAGAAATTAATAGGCAGGATGAATGGCCTACAAATATAAAAAGGTGATCAAAGATACTAATATTAAAGGAGCATAAAAACAGCAGCAAATCTGAGACACTGTTTCCCAGCCCAGTGGCTGGGAAAACCTTAATTGTACTGAATAACAGGTACTCCGCCCCACCCCCACTCTGCTGGTGGGCCTGGGAATTACAGCTAATTTTAATACCCGATGAAACGGATTCTATAAGACTGCTCAGTGCCCACATATTTATTAATATCAAAACAAAAAGAAATAAATACTTCTATCCAAGTGAGATGGATACCCAAAACATACATGGTTATCTAGTGGGATATAATACTACATAAGAATTAATAGGAATGAATTAGATTTATCTGTTGGCCAATCTATCCACCTGTCCACGAATGTATCCATCTACGTTTCTAGATATCTATCTGTGTGTCTGTCTATACAGCTAGCCCTTTATGGCTGTCTCTTACCAACTAGTTAAATGTGAAACACAAACACATTCAGCTACCTAAAGATCACAGAATGCTGTTTATCAATTTAAAAATATTCTGTCAAATGTTGGCAAACAGCGCCTAGATTTTGAACTATCTTTTCTTTCTTTATTATTATTATTATTATTATTATTATACAACCTGTAAGCTATGAGTACTTTTAAAGTTTTAACTGGCTAACAATTTAAAGAATATTTTATTACACATAAAAAATCATATGGAATTTCAGTTTCTGTGCCCATACATAAAATTCTTTGAGACTCAGCCAAGCCCAGTTTCCTCTGCCCTGTCTGTTGATTGGTTTCACTGTGAGTGTGAGCTTGGGCAGTTGTAACAGACTGTGGAAGATAGCAGTACCTGAAGCATTTGTTGTCTGGCCCTTGACAGATGCAGAGTCTGTATATATATTGTTCATGAAATTATTTCTGTGCCTATGTGCATGTATGTGTGAGTGCACTCAATGGTCATAGCTCAATGTCAGCTGTCACTGTCTTTGTTCTTCACCTTACGTTTTTGAGACAGGGTCTCACTGAACCTGAAGCTCACTGATGAGGCTAAACTAGCTAGCCCAGGGATGTTCTTCTTTCTCTCTCCTCGGTGCTGGGGTTACACGGGCATGCCACCTCATATGGCTTTGGTGTGGGAAATGAGGATCAAATTCAGTTCATTATGCCTGCAGGCTAGCATTCTATTGACTGAGCTCTGTTCTTAGCTCCAGTATTATTTTACACACACACACACACACACACACACACACATGCACACACAATTCGCGATGCTGACACATCTAGAGGAGGAAGTTTGGATGGGTAGAAAAGGAGCTATAATGTTTATGAATGTGAGCATTCTGAGACATTTTCAATTCTGTCCTGTGGGAACATGAGTGTGTGCTATGTTGTCTTTGTACTTTTCCATACTAACTTTGTTCTTTTTTATAACTGAAAAATCCCCCCCCCCCCGGTATGTATCTACATTTTATCTAAATTCTTCTATTGGTGGACAGTTAGTCAGGTTAGTACTGTAACTTAGCTGTTGTGAATTATGCTGCAGGAATTTACAAGTGTCTTTGTGATGTGAAGTGTCCTTTGGGTGAATACACAGGAGTGGTACAAACTTGGTCATACCAGTTTACTGATATGTTCTGTATAATACTGATGTATTCTCACTTCTTGGAGGAACCCCCATATTGTTTCCCATGGTGACTGAATTAGTTTATATGCCCATTAGCAGTGAATAAGAATTTCCTTTGCATAGGGTTTCCTATTGAATTTCTGTCTTCTGTGTACTGGTTTCACAGTTCTTTATATATTAATTGCATAGTTGCTTCTCTTGAGAAAAAAGTTACATGGAATTTTACTTATTTATTAACTTTGTAAATGGTCTCCGGCCACCTGGGAAGCTTTAAATTGCATAGAGTGACTTGAAAAGTGTTTCCTAATTTTGGACTTTGCTTCACCTGTCTTTTGTAATTTGTTAGTTATGGGGTGGCCTTTTTCATGTCTGTGCAGTGGACGATGCTCTGGGTACCTGGGGTGACTCAGTACCTCCTTCTGCTCCGGAGGACATGAAGCCTGCCCAGAGTACTCTGCCTTGTCATAAGTGCCACAGTGAGGATTCGGGTTTGGACCTGGGTAGGAAAATAGAGTGCCCGTTACCTGTGGTAATTAGGGAAGAACTTACTACAGCATCTGAGAGCCTGTGGGCCTCGGGAAGAAAGCAGCTTCCACAGATCAAGGCGACTAGGAGTGTGCTGGTCAGAGACATGGCTGTCAGGAGGACATTTGGAGCTGCTAGGCTGGCCAAACATCACATCTGCAACCACCACTGAATCCTGCAAATCTGCCTCCAGCTGCCACCGGACGGTAACAGGTTCCACTGCTTCCCCCTGGCTCGCCCCTGCTTCCCCCGGCTAGTCTCCACCGAGCTGCTTGCTCATCCTGAGTTATGCTCATAAGAAAGTCATAGAAATGATTTTTTTTTCACTTGGTGCACTGGTCTCCAACTCCATCCATTTCCCCACAAAGGACATGACTTTACTTCCCAACTCAATAAAAATCTCATTTTGTAAAGGAGCCACCTTTTGTCTCTCCACTCACCTGCTGGTAGGCATTCAGCCTTCCCTTCCCTTGGCTATTGTAGATAACACAGCTGTGGACAATGGTGTCCAGGTGTCTCTGTGAAATGCTGACTTAAGATCTTTGGGTAAATACCCAGGAGTAGCATCTTATCGCTGGATCATGGGTCGGCTGATTTCCAGAGTGGTTGCATCTTTTTACACTCCAAGAGTACAAGTGGGCTTCACTCCTCCTGAGTTATTTTTTTTTTTTTAATGCTCCATGGCCACCTTGTCTTTTGAGAGCCATCTATTTATTGATCAAATTCATTTTTCTTGTGAAACATAATTTGTTCGTCTTTATTTCATTTAACTGTATTATTATTGTACATGCACATGATGAATGTGTATGGGCACATGAGTGGAAGGAAGAGGAAACTTTATGCAGTAAGTTCTCTCATTCTACCTCTAGGTGGATTCCAGGTCTTGAGTTAATGGGCTCAGCCCTTATGCGACCAGTCCCTTTCTCACTGGGACACTTGACCAACCCCAAACAGAACTTTTAAAAATAAAATATAATCTATAAGATCAAATGAAAATCATCATATCAAAGTTGGTCAAGCCAAGCCAACAGAACAACAGCCAACAGAACTCTAAGAGAAGCAGAGAATCACTTGTTCACTGACTCGAGAGTCCCATAAAAGTACTAAACTGAAGCTGTAACTATGTGTGTGGAGGGCCTGGTGCTGACCTGTGTAGACCCTGAGGTTGCTGCTTCAGTCTTCATGAGTTCATAGGAGCTTTGTTAAGTTGTTTTAGAGGGCCTTGTTCTCCTGTTCTCCATCTCTTCTGTCTTCCCCAACTCTTTCTGCATCCTCTTCTGTAGGTTTTCCCGAGCTTTGCGGGGAGGGAGTTGATGGAGAAATCTCCATTAGAGCTGTGTGTTCCAAGCCAAGATCTCTCTGCATGATGCTTGACCATTAGGTCTCTGTAGTTGTTCCCATTTGCTGTAGAAGGAAACCTCTCTAATGATGGCTGAATAAAGCACTGATCTATGAGTATAGCAGAATGCCATTAAGAATCATTTAAATGTTACTTTTCTTAAAGACCAACAGCATCTGGTTTTACTGTGGGTCCTGGGCTATCTTGACTCTGGTTCTTGGTCACCCAAGCAATGTCAGGCATGGGTTGCATCTGATGGAGTGGGCCTTAAGTCAAATCTCACCTCTGTTGATTATTGCCACGAGGTCTATGCTGCCATTGCCTTAGCTTATTTTGCAGGCCAGACAGATTGTAGATCAAAGGCTTTGTGGTTGGGATGGTGTTAATTTTTCACCTTTGGTAGCCTGCAGAGTACCTTTCCATGTCATAGACACTAGAACACGGGGATGAAGGTTCTATGTCGGCACCAGCTCAACTTCTCCATGTTCAATGAGTTGTGTGGGTGTTGTCTTCTGCAATGGGGACTTACTCAGTTTGTAGACCCAAACAGGATTTTAAAAAGGTGACTTGTGTACATTCGGAATCAATGCAAGAATAATATACCTGCATCCTATCAGAGCGGGGCAACTGAGACTGATGCAGTAGGAACCTCTACTACACTACTTGGGTTGGAAATGGAATCAACAAAATTAATTCACTGGCATTTTTCAACTAAAAAAAGATTGTTTCCACCAAATAACCATAGTTTCTTCTCTTGGAAAAGTTATCATCCAGCTCAACCTGTAGTAGGAAAAAACCCCCAAACAAACAAACAAACAAACAAAACTAGAAATAAAACAAAACAAAATAACAAAAAACCCAAACCAAAAAACAAACAAAACCCAAAACCAAACAAGCAAACAACTTAGTAGCCACCCAGACAAGCTCAGGCCATTCAGGCTCACAAACCCGAGTTATTTTCCTCATAATTTACTTGCTTCCTTACAGAAGCCCTTTTAGGACCCCTTTTAACTATGAGTGTTTGAGTTGCCAGTCTCCTTTCCCTGACTTTTTACTAGTTAGAAGTTTCAGAGCCACCCCAGTACTTTCTCCCTGTGCTTAATCAAAGCCACATTGACAACCTTGTGAGGTGTCACACACTTCACTCCCGAGTCCCACAAATCACTAATAATAGCCTAGTATGCATGTGTGTGTGTGTGTGTGTGTGTGTGTGTGTGTTCCTTTCCAATTCTCAGATGTAGGTTGACTTTCTGAATTCTTACTAGATGCTTTTTTCTTTCTTTCTTTTTTCTTTAAAGATTATGAACATTTGGTCAGATTGCTAGAACATTCTGTTTAACGTGACTTCTAATGTATAAATATCCTCCATACCAATTCTTTGGTGTGACTGTGGTGACTTTTGACCACCCGAAAAGCAGTGGATAAGCCTCAAATAGAAGGACTGAGGACTCATAGGGTTAGGTGAATCAGCTAAGATCCTTTGGCTTTGAGTTTTTGGTCACCCATGCTGCCTAGACATAAATGGTGTGTTTATAAATTTCATTCCAGCCTTCAAGCTGCAAGACGATCTAATTCTTTGCCAGTTGTGTGCATTTGGGGTGAAAACTTCCAGAGCTTGTCTTTTAAAAAAACATTCCAGAAACATGAAAGCTAAGATTTTTGAAAAGGAAATTCATGATTGTCTACTAACATGTCACCATGTAAATTTTAGATTCAGATCGAATATATTATTCTTTTTAAAAATGTCTGTCGTCACAAGTAAACCCAGCTGAAGTCTTAATTAGGTGTTTATTTTGGCCTTACCTAATAAAACTTAAAACTTAAAACTTGATTTTGTAATGTATTTGTTTGAGAGACAAGGAAGAAAAATGAAATCTATATGAGAGAAAACATATGCAGATAACATGGCTCAGGTCAAATTTCCTTAGGGATTCCTCGGCCTTTACTATAGAGCGCCTTGTTGGGGCAGGGTAGATGAAATCATGTGGCAGGTTCGTTGACTATGAGTGGAGAGAAGGAAAGATCCCTGCATTTGATTGGGACCTGAAGCTTGTGCTACACATGGGCTAAGTTTCTCCCTATTTAGCCTCCACCTGGTGGAGGTCTGTGCAAAGGAGGAAACCTGAACCGGCAGGCTCTCTTCAGAGGCACTGCAGACACGTTCTTCAGTTCAAAGCCGAGCTCTGAGCATCCATTCCACTGGTTTCTGATGCATGCTGAGAAACTTGGTCCTCATCTGGCCAGAGAGAAAGCAGTTCTTCTTTTTTAAAGATTTATTTTTATTATGTGATGTATGTGTGTTTCTCTGTGTGTATACATACCTCCTGTATGCATGGGTGGCCAAGGAGTCCATTTTAAGTGAATTTTATAGGTGAGTTCATATGAGATAAGGGCCCAGTTTTGTTCTTCTGCATGTGGGTGTCTAATTATTTCAACCATTCATTGAAACACTATCTATTCTCTGTTGTACAGTCTTAACATTTTTGTTGAAGATCAGCTAGATAAAATGTGTGAGTTTATCTCTGTGCTTTCTACCCTGGCTCATTGGTCCATGTCCCCATTTTTAAAGCCAGTGTGATGGTATTTTGATTTTTATACTTATTCCAGTGTATTGTATTTTAAAGTCAAGTAGAGCAGTATTTCCAGGTTTGTTCACTTTGTTTATAGTTGTTTTGGTTATGTGGGGTCTTTGCAATTCAGTATGAATTTTTCTTTCTGTGAAGAACATCATTTGGATTTTTGTGGGGATTCTATTAAGTCTATAATCATAGGCACTTTAACAACAGGAATTCTTCCAATCTAGGAACATGGGCTATTTTACCTCCCAACTTGTGTCTTTGTCAGTTTCTTTCACCAATATTTTATGGGTTTGATATATTAATGTACTAAATAAATCTGCTACAAATTTATTACAAAAGTTTTGATACTATGTTTTACTGTGTTCTTTAATTCATCCACAGATAGCTCATTGTTAGTATATAACAATGATACCGATATTTTTGTAGATGTCAATAGAGTATCCCTATATAGCTTAAGCTAGTTTTGAAAGTTGTATGTAGCATCAGCTGCCTCAAATTCACAATCCTACTGCTTCAACTGGCTTGGGGACCTGATGTGCCGCCAAAGTTAGTTCTGATTTCCTTCCTTCCTTCCTTCCTTCCTTCC
This sequence comes from Mus pahari, assembly GCF_900095145.1. Classification (NCBI taxonomy): domain Eukaryota; kingdom Metazoa; phylum Chordata; class Mammalia; order Rodentia; family Muridae; genus Mus; species Mus pahari. The sequence goes on along the minus strand of NC_034592.1, from coordinate 262,874 downwards.
TTCCTTCCTTCCTTCCTTCCTTCCTTCCTTCCTTCCTTTTTTC
>NC_034592.1:260845-262820 GCF_900095145.1 Mus pahari | reverse complement strand
AAGGTGTTGGGTGCTGGATCGGCCTGCGGACAGCCGCCAGGCGAACACCCCTCCTGGGCAGGAGAGGCGCAGCCTGTTCTTTCTTTTTCTTGTCTTTTAACCCTACATGTTTCCTTTTTTTTGCTATAATAATATTTATTTTAAATAGAAAAGGGAACCTGCACCCACATAATCTAAGCAATACGGTAATCAAAATAAAACCTGAACAGATACAATGTAAGTTGATATTTCAACATGGATGAAAGAAATCTTACAAGGCCCTACTCTTAGAACAGCTAGAGACTATTAATGAATGCTGAGATACATATTTGTGTATATGTACATGAACCCTACACATTTCTAATTTTATGCTGCATATATGTGGACAGAGTGGAGACTTTGGGGATGAACCAGAAGTTAAAAGCACCTGCTGCTTTTGCACCCACACAGGGAAGCTCACAACTGCATTCAGTTCCAGGGGCTTAGATACATTTCCAGCCTCTGTGGACACTGTTCACATAAATAGGCAAGCAGGCAGACACACACACACACATAAATCAATGAAAGAAGAGGGTATCCTTTCTCATTTCTGATCACCGATGTAAAGTTTTAAGTTTTCACCAGGGAGTGATATAAACTATAGGCTTGAGATATATGGCCTATAGATGTTCTTCCTGCCATCCATAACTTACTCAGAATTTTTAACATGAAGGAATGTAGAACATTGGCAATGCTTTGTCTACACCTATGGAGTGATGGCATGGGTCACACCTATGGAGTGATGGCATGGGTCACACCTATGGAGTGATGGCATGGGTCACACCTATGGAATGATAGTATGGGTCACACTTATGGAGTGACAGGATGGGTCACACCTATGGAGTGACAGCATGGGTTACACCTATGGAGTGACGGCATGGGTTACTTTTCTTGTGGGGTCCTTGTTTGGCTTTAAAATCAGGATAATTCTGGCCCTTGGAAATATTTTCTCCTCTTCAACTTTTTAGACAAGTTTAAGAAAGATTGGCACTCATTTTTCTGGTGTATATATTTATTGCTCTATATTTTATTACTCTATGTTTATTATATTTATTAATATAGCTACCCTATATATTTATTAATATGTATTTATTACTCTATTTTTAATTGGCTGCCATACTTCATAAGCTATTCATAATTTATCATCCTTGTCAGACAACAGGAAAATCAGAGTTAATGGAACCAAAGAACCTATAGAATTTAAATCAAACCAGTGGTTCGGAGCCACAGTGAGAGCGCACAAAGGAAAAGTTGTGGTGAGTACGAACAGGTCGTAGACCTGCTTGCATTGTGCGTCACACAATTTAATGCCTGTTTTACACAAATGCTTTTTGTATTTGTATACATTGATAGGCTTATTGACAGCTCAAAGAAATGTGGTAAGTTAAACCAGACACAGTGATGGAAATTAAAGACTATATTTAAAATGTGCTCAAAGCTATAGGAAATGAAGCCTTTCCCCTCCTAAAATTTCAGATATTTTCAAACACTTTAAAAATTACTAGGAAAGATGGAAAATGAAAAGCTACATCTTACAGGGGTAAATACTTTATTGCTTAAGACCAATTAAAAAGTCTATTTTAAATTGAGCCAGAGAAAAATAAATCAAGGGGAAACACTCTGGGGTTGTTTAAATGTTTATGTATTGTGGTATCCTTTTTCGAACAGTGGGAAAGTTTCTCCTAATAGTAAGAGCTTTAAAAACTACCAGCTGACCACTATTTCTAAATTAATGATTTTTACAGTAAGTAATCCCACTGTTTTGTTTTGTTGATTTTTGAGATAAGCTTTCTTTATGTAGCCTCAGCTGTCCTGGTTCTAGCTCTGTACACAAGGCTAGCTTTGAACTCACAAAGATCAGGCTACCTCTGCCTCTCTGCCTCTCTGCCTCTCTGCCTCTCTGCCTCTCTGCCTCTCTGCCTCTCTGCCTCTCTGCCTCTCTGCCTCTCTGCCTCTC